>NC_141886.1:6709329-7012360 GCF_030686135.1 Camelina sativa | reverse complement strand
TGTTTTTATTTACACACAAACCAATAAAAAGAGTAAAATACTCTATTACTAAATGTCACTATAATAGAGATATGAATTAGATAAGAAAAAAAAATATTGTCTATTTTACCAATATCTTTAAAAAGATGTTTATTTATCAAATTATTAGGTGAAAAAGTGTCTAGTCTTCTATGTCAACAATAATTATCAAAAGAGTAACAACTAACAAACCATATGTATACTCATTGCTACAATTTCTAACGAATCCCACTTGTGACAAATAGAACTAGAACTAATTCAATAAGAAAATTAATTACTAACTCATAATATTATGTATAATATTTTTATATACATATATGGCTTACTATTCAAAATTTTTACAATTTTCTAATAATATTTACTTTTTCCCTCAATTCTAGTTTACTTATATGTATATATAATATATGTTTATAATCGAATAAAACTAGTAAAAAAATGTAAGTGTGAGAAAAGTAAATCTGTTTAGCCATTACAATTGGTGTAAAGAAGGTAATAAATTAAAGGGTAATAATAGCAAATAACATTAATATGGAGTGAAATAAACAAAATACCATTGAAACATTTTTTTATAGGAAAATGCCAATGGGTCCACGTTTTTTACGGAGTAAAAAAACATAATTACCCTTTTTGTTTTAGTGTTAGATAGAAGAAGTGAAAGATTCGGTGACCATAGAAGAAAATGAAATAGTTATTCTTAATATTTTTTAAAATAGCATATAATATTTATATTTCATCTGTTATACTGAACTAAATAGCGTTTAACATATAAAAATAGCGTGTTACACAAAAAAATAAGAAAAATGTTCTTATATTACTTGTAATTCAAAAAAATAACATGTTCCAAAAGAAAATAACGGAAGTTCCAACATAAATGAGCATGAGAGAAGAGAGAGAGTGAGAAAGAAATGAAGAGAGAGAAAATGAAAGAAGTTTCCACGTGATTGGGCATGAGAGAAGAAAGAAAAAATGAGTTAGAGAGAGAATGTTATTTATGTGAATAAGAAAATGACATGATATTTTTAAAAAAATAACCTATAGGTATAAAAGTAATTATATACGTAGTCCATTCTTGATGTAGGAGAACATGAAAAATGTTGATATGACATGATTATTGATCCCATTTGATCCAATCTATTTAGTTAAAAAAATCTATCCAAACTATGTAGAAATGCTATACAAAAATTTTACAAGTAAACTTGAATCAATTCAATCCAATTATATATTTTCATATCATTCAAAATTCTAATCAATAATAAATATGTAAACACAGAGAACAATAGAGGTTAATTACTAATCTGGTGAAGAACCTCTATTGTTCTCTGTGTTTACATATTTATTATTGATTAGAATTTTGAATGATATGAAAATATATAATTGGATCGAATTGATTCAAGTTTACTTGTCAAATTTTTGTATAGCATTTCCACATAGTTTGGATAAATTTTTTTAACTAAATAGATTGGATCAAATGAGATCAATAATCATGTCATATCAACATTTTTCATGTTCTCCTACATCAAAAATGGACTACGTATATAATTACTCTTATACCTATAGGTTATTTTTTTTTTAAATATCATGTCATTTTCTTATTCACATAAATAACATTCTCTCTCTCACTCCTTTTTTCTTTCTTCTCTCATGCCCAATCACGTGAAAACTTCTTTCATTCTCTCTCTCTTCATTTCTTTTTTACTCTCTCTCTTCTCTCATGCTCATTCATGTTGGAACTTCCTTTATTTTCTTTTGGAACATGTTATTTTTTTGAATTACAAGTAATATAAGAACATTTTTCTTACTTTTTTGTGTAACACACTATTTTTATATGTTAAACGCTATTTAGTTCAATATAACAGGTGAAATATAAATATTATTTGCTATTTTAAAAATATTAAGAATAATTATTTCACATTAAAAAGTTTAAAGGATCATTAAATATATATTTTCACTGAAATGTTATTTAAATGAAAACTTGAAAAACACCAAATAAATCATTATCTTACATTATTCAACGTAACTAGAGTTTGATATATCGAAACAACTGATACAGAAGTGTCTTCAAACTAGGAACAAAAAGATAGGATGAATTCTAGATAGACTGATGGCTCGCCTTACATATTTGTTTATGATTAACAAAAGAAAAGGTCTCCTTCAAGATGCTAGATATTGCCAGTTTATGGTTCCAAAAAAAAAACTCAATAAACTTAAGAAATTACAAACGAAAACAAAACAATCAACGGTTTAGTGTTGAGGCTTAAAAGAGAAGCCATTGACCGTGGCACCTCCATCAACGCAAATGGTTTGACCTGTTATATAAGAAGCTGCAGGAAGACACAGAAATGCCACAAGCGATGAGACTTCATTTGCGTTTCCTACACGCCCCATTGGTGTCTTACTCTCCACTGCTTTTCCAAATTCTTCATCCCTAAGACCCTGAGAGATTTTCCCCTTAAATTAAAATTAAGAAGTAATAATATATAATCTTTGGCTTAAGTTAAAGAGTCATGTAATAATTTTATTTATCAAGGAGATCTTTGTATTGTTTCTAATTATTGGCCTTACATCGTTAGCTAAAGGAGTTGCTATGACCCATGGACACACGGAGTTAACCCTTATGTTGTCACTTGCCCACTCGCATGCTAAGTTTCTTCCTAATTGATTCATAGCTCCTAAAACACGCATTTATATATATACACATACATTAGTTAATTAAGTCTCAGCACGTGATGCATCATTCATTGTTTGAATATATACATGTACCTTTAGTTGCTCCATAGATGGATGAACCGGTATGCACAATTCCAGCAACAGAGGACATCAACACGATACTCCCTAAACTCGAAGCTTTTAATAACGGATGTGCGAGCTGTGAAAGATGAAAAGCTGACTCGAGATTTGTAGCCATCAGAAACGAGTAATCTTGTGCTGTAAATTCTGTAGTCGGCTTTGTTATACTGATATGTCTATATTTTGCATCTGTTTAGCATGTATTTGTCATGCATTTAGCTAGGATAACTAGTCGTTTTGCATCATTTTAGAACCTCTTTTATACACTTTGCATGTTTAGGAAGTTTTTGCATCATCCTTGCATATATTGTGCATTTCAGAGTATTTCAGGTGTCTAGGAGACGTCGGAAACGCAGACGATCGAGCCAAGCAATCGAGCCACTCCGAGCCACTCCGAGCCAAGCAATCGAGCCACTCTCAGCGGCACCAATCGAGCCACTCTCAGCCGCACCAATCGAGCCACTCTCAGCGACACCAATTGAGCCACTCACAGCGAAACAAATCGAGCCACTCTCACCCAAGCAATCGAGCCACTGTTGCCCACTCCGACTCGATGCACATGTCATGAAGACGTTCTGTCTTACACGCTTCAGGAGATTCCCAAACCGACGCTTCACCTTGTTGTTTTAAGTTTTAAGGATTTACATGTTTTTACTATAAATAAGTTTTGTTAAGTCTTGGCAGAGACATCTTATATTTTATCTCGTTTTCTTTTCTAAGGTTTGACCTAGCCACCTAAAAACGTTCTCAGACTTTGTAATCCGACATCTTGGAGTTTATTGAGTTTTTGCATTTGATTTCTTCTGCAAAGTTGTTCTTCTCATTTCTATCTATCTATTATGCTTGGTTCAATGTTTTCTGGATTTGTATCTTTGGTGATGATTTCCGGATCTGAGTAGTGTTAAGGTTCTTGGGGATGGGATAGACTAGGTGGAGGATCTTAGGATGTAGGGTGTTTAAGCTTTGATTTGTATGATTCCCTTCTGGACTAGTGTTAGAATTACTAGTTTCTCTGATCAATTGGAACTAGGTTCGAGACATTTCCACACCCAAAAGGTGTTTGATGAAATGTCTGACCAACTAGTGCCAGAGACTTACGTTCCTAGCCTAAGAGATTAGTTGTCTAGGATGTTTGTTGACGTGAATGAACTTGTTTGTCATGCCTGCTCAACCATGTTTCTCTAGCGAGAGCTAGGTATGGAAGTGGTTGAGTCTTAGTACATTTTGCCAAGAGATTGGATTAGCTAAGTTGTGATGTTCATTGTTTAGGGATAGTTTGCTTGTCGTATGTTAAACACTATGTAGACTAGGATACTCCACTGACATCAATTACTCCCATCCTTAGGACTTTTATATTCTTGATTGATATTACATTCCTGAGACTGTTTCCTTTCTTCATGCTTAGAATAGTTTTTGTTTTTACTTTTGTTTACTTCTTGCCATACATTTTCGTTTCTACTTCTGTAGTTCATTTCCGTATTGCATTTTCATCATTCTAGGATTGTTAGATAAAAACACTCTCAATGAATTGGCTTGACTTGTGAAATCCTGATTGCATCTTGAGTGATAGTAAAGTTTCCCAACTGGATTGACACCTTAAGTATTACAACTGCATAAGGTTAATTGAACCTGCTAGGACATACAAAAATCCTAGTATCATATACCCGTTCCCGCATTGTTTACCTACATATAGACCCAAACCAAACACAATGAATGATCGCACAACATAATCACTTGATATTTTTTTCAGATCCATATGGATCCTGCTATGATACATCAACTTACGAGGATGTTGAGTTTTCCTTGGAAGAGAGAAGAAACATTTTCCATGAGTTTATGTCGTTGGTCACGAGAAGAAACGTCGCATACGGAAGTGGTGACCTGAAACCCTTTTACTTGCCATTCAAGTAAGCATTCTTGAAGCAGAGTTTCGTCTCTGGCACATGTGTGAACTCTTGCACCCAACATAGCTAGTTCCTCGACCACAGCTTCTCTGTTATAGCGCACATGCAATTTTAGTTGATACATCATTAAGCTTTACTCTTTTTAGGGTTGTCTCGATTATAAACATCGGAATAGCATGAAAAGATCCACAAAAAAATCTATTATTGAAATGAGAGAAGCATTGAGCTAGAAAAGTAAGTAAGATAGGAGAATGTGGACTTACCCGAGTCCTTTCGAGCTACCGGTCACAAGAGCGGTCATGCCTCCAAGGCTCCATCTCGATTTGTCTCTCAAGTTTTCTCCTGGCTTAGCCATTTCTAAAAATCAGCTTCTGCAGTGAAGATCATAGACTCATAGTCTTATAGAGAAATATCACTGACCAAGTCTAGTTGTCAGGTTGGACCAAATCAGCTTATGCAGTGAAGGTCATAAACTCATAGTCTTATAGATAATGTTACGTGATGGTTTTGAACTTTGTCGTCTCATCTCAAAATTCCACATTATGATAATGACATTTTTTTTTCTGTTCAATGAACTTACACAAAATTAAACGATATGATGATTTTTTTTTTTTTTTGTTATTTGATAAAAAGTTGCATGCCGTGATAGTGATGTTTTCTTTCAATCGGAAACTTTGAACATTAATATATGAATATTTTTATTATCTATGATATTTTTCATGATTATTGTTCAAAATATTCAACGGTTCGAGATGAGTCTGTGTCAAAAACCGGACTGGACGTTGAATTCTATCAATTTTGTTCAGCACGCGATGCATCATTCAATTTTGTTCTGATACTCCTAACGTTGAATTCTATCAATTCTATCTCAGTATCTCTGTCTCTAGTCTTCTATATCAGCCAATGATTAAAAACAGGACCGGGCATTGAATAACATAATCAATTTATTTTATCCAAGTCTCAAACATTCAAGGTTATCATGCATAAAATCACAAAACATTTCAAACACTACAAGAAAATAGTCTATTCCCGACTGCGGTAATAGTCGTTAAGTAATCGTTAATATGTTGTTTACGACTCAGTTACGACTAAAACATGTAGTCGTAAATTCTTAGTCGGTAAAAGAATTAGTCGTAAAAATAGTCGTTATTTAACGACTATTGTACGACAATATACCGTAGTCGTAAAAATAGTCGTAACAGAGTCGTAAACAGTTACGACTACGATACGACAAGATTACGATTAACCAGCAGTTATATAGGCAGTTGTAAAAGAGTCGTTGTGTAGTCATAACATTTGAAGACTCGGTTACGACGAATTTACGACTAACCATGGTGTACAATATTTTGGCTTGTAGTCGTAAAGTAATCGTAAAATAGTTGCTACTGATTTACGACTATTTGGCTACTATTCTATTATGCCCCAAATTACATATGTTTAGCGACTAATGTGTTGTGGAAAACAAATTTGTAAATGTTTTAAATTGAAATTAGTACCTGTTTATCAAAATATTATGAAACCAATATTGTAAATACAACAAAAATAAGATTGAGACAATAAAGTCATATTAACCGATGATTCATAATACAAACCAAAAGAGACAAATGCATACCAAGTTTCTCACAAGACAAATATATTGGTATACATGTGTCTCAACAAAAGAGACAAATTCAACAAAAGAGACGAGTTCAACAAAAGAAACAATTCATGAGTTAGGTCTATGAAATTGGAGAGTGAGAAGTTAACCTAAGAAGCATCCATGTTTGAAGTTGGAGAAGGATCCGCTGTTGCAGGAAGTGTGGTTAAGAGTGGCTCTGTGGTTGCTTCAGCTGATTGAGTCTTCAAAAAGTCCATAAAGGCCGGGTCAGTTTTGCGCAGGTACTTCTCCACTAAGGACAAGTGCTCTAGCTTGTCCTTATGCTCAGCCACAGCTTGGAAATGTAGTGCTTCACGGGCAGCAAGCTCTGCATCACGAGCAGCAACCTCAGCATCATGACGAGAATTATAAGCAGCCTGCTCTTTGATTTTACGTTGAGTTTCCTTTATTTGCTCTTGCAATGACTGAAACATTGCAGACTCTTGTCGTTGGTTTTCCTTGCCATTGAGAAGAGGTTGAAGAGTATGCTTAAGACTTCCAACTCCATACAGATTTCCTCGTGAATCTTTCTGAGTAGACTACGAAAACAAAGAGAAAAACACTACATAAAGAGGCTGTAGAAATCGAAAGATAATTCAATGTGGGTTGTGAAAAGTGAAACTTTACCTGAATAAAGATGCTTGTGGTATCATTTTCTGTGAGCTCTGGAGGCTGTGAAGTATGTTCCGCAAGGTCGGACAACTTCTGCTGCAAGTTCTTCTCATAACTGAGAGAGATTTGCTACGCCTTCCGGTCAACATAAGTACCATCTTGCTTGGTATGTGTCTTAATAAAAACCTCACCAAGACTCACCGGTCTTCCCAATTCCGTTTCATGCAAGGTTACAAAAGAAGCAAGGGTTATGACATCATTTAAAGCTCCAAATGTAAAGAAAAATAAAATTTATGGGTATGTAAAAGTTACTAACCATTTCAGTATGGATTTGTTGATAAGACTTTGGCCCTGATAAGTGGATGTGAGGACCAAGACCACCACGATCAGACAAACGAGCTTTAGAGTAGGTGAGACTCCTTTGTTGTGCTTCTTCAGTCTCCCAATACTCAACCATTGTTCGCCAAATAGTATCTCCGATCCATGTTGGTCGCTCTCCACTCGTCTTGACATTGCTAATGATGTCTTTCATCCGGCATTGGTAGATGAGCTCGAAAAACTCTTGAACTGTACAAGTAATCAAAAGATCCCATGTGTATGTTTTCTACATAGAAAAGAGAATATAATGATGTTAGTGGAAACTCAACAAGTAAATCTATATGTGAAGAAGTTAAGAGAGAAAAAACTGTACAGCAAACTCGATGAACCATCTTTGTTGTCTGTCCCGAGGCACACATGTCCAGCTGTAGTATGGACCATCAAATTTATTTGTAAATATTTTAGTAATCTTCCTTACCAGTCGCGATTTTTCGTCGCGAGTAAACCTGCAAACACATGAAATAGATGTCAAAAATTGAGTATGATCCAACAGTACCTATACACATATATAAGACCAACACAAAACAAAACCTATTAAGAACAATCAAAACAAACATCAATGTTCTAAATGGAAGTAGTCGGTGTTTGGTCTTATATGACATCAATCAAAATAGACATCAATGTTCAAAACAGACATCAAAACAGACTCCATCATAGAGCATCACAGACCATCACACAACAGCAAAAAATTACTTTAAAATAACAATCAAGTAGAAGACAGTATTAATACAAGGTCGTGTTTGGCATCAGTGTGGGGGAGAGGACGGTGGTAAACTTCTCACGGTTTGGCACTCTATGCAGGGCATTTAGAGTGATAATCGTGTCCTCCTGGAGCTCCGGATTTGAAGCCTCAGAACCTTTATGGTATTTGTTACCGTGAGATGATGGACGACTCTGAGCTTGAGAGTTATTAGCTGGAGACGGTGGAGCGTCCTGTAGTGGAAGATCAGCACCACACAGTCGCGGATTGTTGTGGACCTCCTCTGACGAAAGAGGCTGTGGAGTCTGACGTTGTTGGTTCACCGAGGTCTGGAAAAGCGTCTGTGGCGGTGGATAGTTGCGGATCTGTGGTACTGCTGATGGTGAGTGTCTAGGGAAAACACGGTCTTGCTCTTGGGGTGATTGAGGATGGGGTAAATCTGCTGCCGACGTAAAGTTGTATTGACTCGGTAGAGGGTTTGGTCTTCTCGCTTCCTTGACGGGGGTCGACCCTTCGGTTCTTTGGAATACATTAGGAACCATCTTCCTCTTTCTTCCTTGCTTAATTGGAGCGTTGATTAGAGCCTTAGTTGCAGACTTCGTTGCAGATTGTGTTGGAGCCATCGTGAAGAAGAGAATCGAGAAAGAAGAGATCGGAGATAGAGTAGAGTATCGGGGATAGAGTAGAGAAATGGAAGACGATTCAGAGTGAAGGATTCCGGAAAGAAATCGAAGAAGAGAATATCGGAGATTCGAAGAGGAGCGAAATCGAAGTGGAGAGAGTATCGGGTTTATCTAGCTATTAGGGTAATGAGATAGAAAATTAGAGATTTGGTAAAAGAGAGAAAAAATTAGGGATTTTGGTTTCCCGAGTAAACCAAAATTATTTTGGTTTTGGGGGTAAATCGAAAATTTATGGATTTAAGATTGGTTTCCCTGATTAATTTGGGTTAATTTGGTTTCCCTTTAGAGATTAATTGGTTTCCCAGGTCAAATTAATTCATATTTTCTACATTTAGTCGCTAATTAGTCACAAATTAGTCACAATATTAATTAAACTAAAAGTTTAATTTTTAGTCACTAAATAACAGCTAAACAGTCACAATATATTTATACAGTCACCAATTTGATATAAACACATATTTACTCACTTTGATAGAAGCATATTTACAATTTAATATAAACACATAATTATCTATTTTAATACAATACATATTATTAAAAGTATTTGATACAAGCATAATTACACATATTGATACAAATTTTACACAAGCATAATTAGTTAGGAGGATCTTTGTCTTCATCTAGTTCATCGTCTGAAGATGATAAATTACATTGAAATTCATCTTTTGGTTCTGCATCTCCCACATCATAATCAAGATTTATTGGTTCATTTCTTTCTTCTAAATTATCGAAAACCAGATCTTCAATGGTAGTCACCAATACAACATCATCATTTTCTGTTTGCAAAAGAGTCGGTTCTTTGTTCTCATATTCTCCTGTAATGTTTCCCCTCGGATTACCTTTTAAAACATTGAGTCATTCCTTCCTTGGTTTCTTTGTGTATGGGTAGGGAATATAGCAAACTTGATGCGCCTGGGAGGCTGTTTAGGAATATCAACACAAATATGAGTTACACATATATATATTATCGACATTAAAAAATAATATATATATATATATACGTAATTAGAATAAATGGTTCGTATTTATTATATTTTCTCGATGAAAGAACGTCTACGACGCCACCATTGCTCATCCGAGTGCCTCTACCCATAACAGGGTCATAGCACTTACACTTAAAAAGTGTGATTCTCAAATTGACCATCCCCTCATACTCGAGTTCTATGATATCAGTTAAGGTCCCGTTGAAATCCGCTGCATCGAATGCATCAGTGTAATTTTCACCTTTAACACAAACTCCATAGTTACAAGTCTTTCGTCCAACACCATGATCACATGTATGAAACAAGTAGCCTCTTGTAAAATACATTGGCCATGTTTTGACCTTGTTCAAAGGTCCATGCACTATCTCTTGAACCCATGTAGGAAATGGATTTGTGGCGTTCCAGTAAGAAACCTACATCTATGTCACAATAAATATATATATATATATATATATATATATTTATATTAAAATTATTTATAATACATAATAAAAATATTTTTAATAAGGATTATATAAAGACATACATATTCTTTAACCCATAAATGATATTCGTCAGCTCTTTTGGTGGAGAGTTCTTTTTCCAAAAGTCATGGATATTTTGTCCCAATAAAATCCTCGAACATACTATATATATAAGACCAACACAAATATATGAGATTTTTTTGTGTGGATTATATATATAATAAAGTTTATTTTACTTAATCGATATAAATTGAATTATATACCTCTCAATTGGCTGAAAATAGTCACAATTCCGTAAAACATATGCATCTGTGCATTGATAGTCTCTTTCTGACAGCCATATTTCATTTATTTTTCCACTTGGACGGCCGATGTGAGTAAATATAGGAGGAACTCCAGGGACATGATATTCATGAGCTTCACCTTGATCAAATCGTGTAAACCTGACCGAATGAGAAAAGTAAATGACTTTCAAAATAAATGATAACAGTTTATCTACCTTGATTGAATTTAGAATTTACCTTGATTTTGTTTGTATATTTGCGGCGAAGTAGTGCTCTGAGAAATAAGCAATCTTGTCATTGATATAAGATTCAACAATTGATCCTGCTGCATATCTTTTGTTCTTTGCTTTCCTTTCAGTTTTTTAAAAAACCTTTCAAAAGGATACATCCACCTATATTGGAGAGGGCCTCCTAATTCAGCTTCGTAGGAAAGATGTATAGGCAGATGCTCCATCACATCAAAAAATGATGGTGGAAAGATCTTTTCCAAATTGCATAGGATCAGAATTATGTTATGTTTTAGAATTTGAATGCGACTTTTATGCAAAGTTCTCGCACATAAGTCCCGGAAAAATGCTCCAAGCCCTACAATATACAATGCAAAATATTGGGGTTAATTACTTTAAAATTACTATTAAATGACTTCATAAATATAGGTATATATGAAATTAATTAATACCTGATAATGCAAGGTGGACATTCCGGTCTAGGAGTTCTGCAAAAATAAATGGAAGTAGTCGTTCCATAAAAACATGGCAATCATGACTATTCATGCCTGAAAACTTTCCATTTTCCATATCAGCACAACTAGGTAGGTCTGACGAATAACCATCAGGAAATTTTACCGAATGTTTGACATATTCTAGTAAACTTGTTCTCGCTTCTTCTGTCAAAGTGTAGGGTGGGAAAGGAGCTTTACCATCACTATCAACATGTAACTGAGGCCTAGAACAGAATTTTTTAATATCCAATCTTGACAAGATGTTGTCTTTTGATTTACCCTTCACACTCATAAGAGTATACATGATGTTATCCAAAAAGTTCTTCTCTGTATGCATCACATCAATATTGTGTCGAAGATTGTGGTCTCTCCAGTAAGGCAGCTCCCATAATATGCTTATCTTATGCCAGTTATGTTGCTTTCCATAGCCAGCAGTCTTCTTTTCATGACCATTTCCACCAACGTCCTTGGTTTTTGGTGGTTTTACCTCATCCAAACGTTCGTAATAAACTTGCTCACCGGTCAACGACTGAGGTGGATACTCTTTCGAAGCATCTTCTCCCTTGAGAAAGTCTTTCTTATTCCTCCTTAATGGATGACCGTAAGGAAGAAATCTTCGATGACAATCAAACCAACACGTCTTCCTTCCATTAGGGAGATAAAACGACTTTGTATCTTCCATGCAAACTGGACAAGACAATTTACCATGGGTTGTCCATCCTGATAACATGCCATACGCTGGAAAGTCACTTATCGTCCACATTAGCGCTGCCTTTAGATTAAAATTTTCATTCAAGGACACATCATATGCATCGACTCCAGTAGACCACAACTCTTTTAACTCCTCAATCAAAGGTTGGAGGAAAATATCCAGACTAGCTCGCGGATGATTAGGCCCAGAATTCAAAATTGTAAGAAACAAGAACTCTTTGTTCATGCACATACTAGGGGATAGATTGTATGGAGTCAAGATCACCGGCCACAATGAATGATTACGAGATATGCCAAACGGATTGAACTTATGAGTGCATAATCCAAGATAAACGTTACGGGGTTCTTCTGCAAATCGAGGATTTTGTTCTTGAAAATATTTCCACTCCGCCGCATCTGAAGGATGACACATTTCTCCCTCCTTTGATTTGTGCTCAGCATGCCATCTCATCGCCGTCGCAGTCTTGTGGCTTTGGTACATCCTCTTCAATCTATCAGCAATAGGTAGATACCACATACGACTGTACGGTACTTTGGTTCTATGTCGGGGATCCTTAGGCTTCCATCTTTGAGCACCACAAAACAGACAAGCCTTTTCCTTTTCGTCATCTTTCCAGAAGATCATACAATTGTTAATACAAACATAAATTGTATAATATGGGAGACCTAAATTGCGCATTAATTTTTCCGTCTCGTAATGTGAACCGGTTGCCTGGTTTCCTTCTGGTAAATACTCATTCAACATTTCGCACACCGAATCCACTAACTTTTCTCTCATATTATACTCCGCCTTATTTTGCATGACTCGAGCAGCTAACGATAATTGTGAGTGACCTTCATGGCAACCATCGTATAATGGATTTTTTGCGCCTTCTAACAAGTCGTAGAATTTCTTTGAATGATTATGTATTGGTTCTTCTACATTTTGAGTACTACCCTCATGATAGTTATCATCTAAACCCACATTATAACGAAATGCATCATTCACCATATCCACATATAGATTTTCTACTACATTACCCACATCTACATTATCCACTTCTTGATCACTACCAACATAACTTGTTCCTATATCCATATTGATTTCTTTCCCATGTTTATACCAAATATAATAATCAGACATAAATCCATTGCTAAAAAGATGATTCCAAATTCTTTTTCCCGATATAAATTTATCGTTTTTACAATGACTACAAGGACAGTGTAACATACCCCCATTATTCTGTGCTAGAGTTTGACTATTTGCAAATGCCATGAATTGCTCCATCCCCGTTGTAAACTCCGCCGAAAAATTGCCCGTCACTTCATCGAACCTCTTATACATCCACTCTCGAGAATTACTATAATTGTAATTCCCAGCCATTATATAAGAATAATCAAAATATTTTATTTTATAATTTTTTTTTTCAAGATTTTTTCTTTTTCCTTTGCACAAATGTGTTTGTTTTGATCGAGTGAGAAGAGAAGAAGTGGTGAAGCTCGTATATATAGAGGCAATTTTGGCGACTAACAAAAACAGTCGCATAATACAAGTATACCAACCCCCAAACGAAATAAACGTGATTTTTAATACTGGCAGTTTACGACTACTATACGACTACGTGACGACCCGCCGAAAGTGTCGCGTTGTAGTCGCCAAATAATGACTACTAAGCGACAACCTGTACGACCCGCCAAAATTTTCGCATAATAGTCGCCTAATTGTTGACTTGAATGTGTCTACCGAATTAGTCGTAAATGAGAGACTATATAACGACAAGGCTACGAATGCATTTATAATTCTATATATTTGTCGTAAGGTAGTCGTTAAATGGCGACTATTTGGACGACTAATAAGTGTTTTCGCGATTTACCGACTACGTTACGATTGTTTTTATTTAGTCGTAACATAGTCGTAATATAGTGATTAAATAGTCGCTAAATTTAGCGACTGAATAATAGTCGTAAAATATAGTCGGGAATGGCCGGTTTTCTTGTAGTGAAATTCTGTTGAAATGACAAGAGATCCAGCAAAACATTCAAGGTTTTATTTTTCTTCCCCACAAATCACAACTTGAATGTTTGTGGTTTTATGCTAAGCTTTTTTTTTTTTTTTTGATCTAAGCATAAAAGCTCTGAAAAAAATATGAAGGTTGGAAAAAATTGTTATAACAAGAGGTTTACGGAATTGTTCTCTTGTATTATTCTCTATTCCATATGATACAACATATATATAGGGATACAATATTAGGTGTAGGGTTTACACTAATGGGCCGATAATCATCCATACAATAATACAATTATTCATAACACTCCCCCTTGGATGACCATTATAAAAATGTAGTCCCAAATGCGCATATGAGATGCTGCCTCATTAAAAACCTTACCAGGAAAATCAAGTGGGAAAAACCATAGTTAAGGGAAAAAGAGTGCAACGCGCTTTTACTCCCCCTCTTGAGTACATCACTTGAAATCTTTGAGATGACCGAACCAATATGATGAATTAGCTTCTTGAAAGTAGTGATTGGAAACGCCTAGGTAAATGGTTCACAAAATCTTCACTTTAACAAATTTGTAGGGCATGTATATCACCGTACATCACCATTCTTCTGCAGGTTGTTGGTCTCTTAGATGAGACATCTTGATCATTATCTTCGTCTCTTACGATCTCATCAATGTATGTCAAAGACTTTGAAGATGATAGTCTTTCACCATTGGAATCATAATATTCTTTTTCAGGTGTTTATCTTTCGCGTGTTCTTTGTTGTCTCGTTAAAAACCTTTCATGCAAAAACCCAATGGGATAAAAACCATGATAAAGGAAAAAGAGTACAACCACGCACATAATCATATTTCTTCCCCTGAAAGCATCATCTTCAGGTTATACATTATGATAACTTTCTGAACTGTTATAAACAGCACTTTCAGGTACAAACTCATATGGTCATCATATATTCTCCTGGATCATTGAACTTCAAGTCATTTGAACCCCTTTCATATAGAAGACCTATTTGAACTTTAAGCCCAAATCTTCTTTTACATAAAATCTTCCAAACAATCATCTTATACATAAGATTTATTTGTATGCTCCTTGTAAAACTTTCTCTTTAAACTCTTCTTATGGTACATGTAAGATACTTTTATCAACATACTTTACACTTGTTCTTGTATTCTTTTAACAAGAACCACTTGTAAGTGTAGAAGAGAGAGGAGACACATACAATTTTTCTTTGAACAAGAACAAGGTTGAGCAAATGCCTACATCCTCAAACTTTGTTGAAATATTTCTTGAACATAATTACAACTATTGTTCAATCTCGGATTTACACAACTCTAAGATCTTCTCTTAGCTTGTTCCCGATCTATTTTCAACCCACTATGAGATCACTAAGATCAATAACAATGATCTACACCCATGATTTTCTCATAGAGATAAACTTTCACCATTTTCTCCTCAAAGGTGTCAAAGGTCTAGAAAACTTTTCTCAATTTTACAATGTTCTCGAGAACAATAAAATATTGCTTCTAGCAATATGATCACTTTAAGAGAAACTTCTGATAGTTTGAAAACCTTCTCACTAGACTGAATCAAGTCTTACTCTTATTGTCAAAACTCATAAGGGATCTAAAATAGTTGCTTCCACCAAAAGAGAGTACATTTCTCATAATAAATATCAAGTATTTATGAAAATCATTGTACTACTACATGTAACTTTATTTCTCATAAAGATCCCCTTATGTCCCACTCATTTTACACTTTCAAGTGTAAGGACTACAAGTCCAAATATTATCTCTTCAAGAGATTTGAACTATTTCATAGTTACTTCTTTCAATGATTAACCAATCATTTTTTGTGTACACTTTTCAATAAAACTTTTCTATTAAACAAGGTTTATGATCCTCGATTTTATCCATAGTATCATCAACTGCAACACTGCATGCAAACATATTACGACGTCGATTTGCTTATTGGTTCCTTTTCATTCTAGACATGACTCAACTTGTTGAGATTTCCATTCATTATGATTCTCATGTACCTGAATCTCTTTCTTACTCATGTCTACATCTTTTTTAGAGATTTTTCATAACTCTTTGCTTCCTCGGTGCCATATTAAATTATGCTCCTTTTCTTTTCCAAGGATGCTTATATTTGGAACCATAAAGTCTATCACACTTCATACGATCTTTAGACTTAATAGCAGTTGATCTTATCCTTCTAGGATATTAATTTCAATTGGAGCACAGCTGGTATATGTGACTTTGTCACTCAAGGTCAGAAAATGCCTTCTAGCATATTTGCTAAACTTTGCAAATAATTACCTTTTTCAATTTATAGCGCACATTTCAAAGTACGAGGATCAAGATAATTTCTCTCAATATATATATTTTCCAGCTGTTTATTTTCTTCCCTTCATTTTGGAAAGACTGACTCACTGAAACAGTCTCTGCATCTCGAGAATTTGAGGCTCGAGATATTCAATCTTCAAAAGATATTCGCATCCAACATATTTTCAACATTCTTTCAAATCCCATCTTATATCACTGTGGTGGAGTAACCAACATGTATAACACATTTAGATGGAATAAATCTGGTTTCTAACCCAAACCAATTGTAATGGGGAGTACTCATGATTATTTGTTGGCATGATGCGAATTACTTGACATATAGAGTCATTTATGTCAATTACTTGGGATGGTTTCACCACCATTGTCAATTTACCAAATACTCTCGCAAACTCTATGTTGCATGTTAATAACAAGAATATATGGTGGATGATCAGTCCACAATATCTCTTTTGAAAGCCATGTAAACTCGGCTTGCTTTGTAAAGCAGCACACATAACAAATCACTTAGAAAACTCTTCAGGTTCTCTAGTAAATGTTTTTAGAAATTTCTGATTATTATTTTGCATCATTACTAAACCGGAATGGTTTAACCGGTCATGCCAAACAGTGGGATTTTCACAATGCATTTCATCTTCTAGATAATGCATGTAATCTCTAAAAAACTTTTTTTGTCTTGGGTAATACTTATGATTTCAAAGTATTTTCTTGGCTTATTGTCTCAACATGATTACTTTTCAAATCCTCAAGATTTGCTTTATCATATGAGTGATTAAACTCATTTTGGGTGTGAACATAATCTTATATATGTTCCATCACCTCTAGTGGGATTCACGAATTCTCCCCCTCGAGATGGTGGGATTCATGAATTCTCCCCCTCGAGATGGTGGGATTCATTATGTCTATCAATCTCGATTTGAATCCCACTCTATAATCAATAATTTTCTCAAATTGAGTCATGTATCATATCTTACACCCTTTTTGCTTTGAGACTAATTGGGAGGTTATAACACATTAATATCAAATTGTGTTCCCATAGACAATAGTATATATACTCTTCAAGAGCTTTCAATACTTTTTCTACTACTTCTTATTATTGTAGTAAAATAGTGGAAATTGTCTCACACTAACTTCTTTCATCATCATCATATATAGATGAGATAAGTACCTCATGTACTTATTATTCACTTATAGTGGAGATACTAGTCGACTTAACCGCGACCTTATATATATATCATACCCACATTTATAGCTACTTTTATAGCAACTTTCTTATCATTGACGTGGCATTTTCGTTTTTATTTGTATAAAGTCATATTCAATTCAATGAATAGACCAAGCAAAGAGGATGTGATTTACATACACAGTCACAAAAAAATAAGATTATAATATTTTTTTGAAAAATATTTTTCACTATATTGTGTCTTACATGACAACAATATTTTGTGACAAGTAGAATATATTTTCTCTAATATATTTCCAACAATGATATTATCTTCTATTATAATCTTGGTTATAAATGGAATTAAGTTGTTTATATATATTCTCTTATAGACTTTTAGTCGTTTACTTTCTTTAGATTATTCTAAAGAACTAGTAAATTTTATGGTCATATACTTGGACTTAAACTTCCCCATAGAAGTGATGCCAAGAAAATATAATCAATAATCATTATTTAGTAATTTGTTACTAGATTTTCAATTTATTCACCAAACAAGGTTGGATGACATAATTTAAAATATTTCATCATGATATTATATCTAATTTTATTAGATTTAAATTTGTGATTAAACAAATATAATAAATCACAAACATTATTATTAATAATAATCATATAAATGAGTGCTAAAAATTAAGCATCATTTGTTTATATATATATATATATTTTCTTATTCAAACATTTTATTTTTCTGTTTTACTAAAGATTTATTATAAAATCTAAAACGTTTTACCAAAAATATATAATTATATAATTATTTTATATATATTATATACTTGATCGACTCAAATTGTATTATAGTCCACGAAATAATGATCCGGTTGATCATGTTTCGGTCTTTAAATGAAGTTTTGAGTTTATCGATCAAATCTAAGATATAAATAAAGCAAGTAAGTGAAACTTATCTTTGCGTTTGGTCCTTCGCACTTCTCTGATGAGAGATATGGCCTCGTAACTGAGCTCCTTTTTAAAATTGGGACGACAGCGACGTTAGCAAACGGAGACGCGTCGGTTAAGTACTTGGGTAGAAACATAGCTCATGTTATTATTTCCTATCACCAAGAATATAAAAGTACTAGGCATTAGAGACATCAATAATCAACGATTCAATTAAACAATCAAACTATTAGCATGTGACACATAAACTAGGATCTATGATCAAACGTTGTATTATGAATCAATATCAAAGACATAAACAAACGATAATGATCATTGGGTATATCAAAGCATATATAGGTATGAAGTCTACATGCTCTATTAAGTATTGAATTAGCATAATACGACAACAAATTATTAAGTACTATCAACAAAATAATATGTTTGGTTATAGGTACTTAGCTCGATGATGGTGGCGTTGAATTTGGATAATTATTCAGTTGAGATGATCGGCTATGACATTAACATGATTCACCAATTGTTACACCGATTAACACCATCTCCAGATCTCTCTTAACATTCATTGTATTCTCCTACGAACAGTTCTCCGCTTCATGAAAATTAACCCAACAAATCGACTAACTAAAACATTATTTCATGAACACAATAAAGCATGAATCTATAAAGAATTGAACAAATAATAAAACTTCTAGCATGCGGCAAGTTGGAGATTTATGAATCAAACACGTATTACCAAAGCATATGTTACGGATTCCATAAAACAGTTGAGTGTGGTAAAATAATATATTAGTCAAATCAACGTGATACATAAGTCAATAATGAACACTCCATATATCATCATATTAAATGTTAAACAATATAAATTAATAGAGTATGAATCGATTGATCTCTTTGGACATGAACCAATCAATCAAAGTTATGTAATAGTAAATAATACTTAGGCTGCAAATGGTTGCTTAAATTTGAAGAAATGGATTGAACAAAATTCGATAGAATAATATTCAACTCATTTATCTCCAAAATAGTGGTTGAATAAGTTAAACATTTTTGCTGTAGGATTAGTTTATTTTTTCAATTTTTTAAGTTGAACGGGTTGAATAGTTTTTTCCAATCTCTTCAACATTTTCAATGCAAATGGTGAAAATTGGTTGAACAATTTTTTTCAACCTGTTCAATCTGTTCAATCCTGCAACCATTTGTACCCTTATATTAACAAGGGTGGTAAAGATAATCGGAAAGAAGATGCCATCGAGAACGTCTCGGCTAGGTTTTTTTTTTTTTTTAAAGTTAGGGTTTAGAGCGTGCTGATAACATGTTATAACAAGAGGTTTAGGGAATTGTTCTCTTGTATTATTCTCTATTCCATATGATACAATATATATATAAGGATACAATATTAGGTGTAGGGTTTACACTAATGTACCGATAATAGACATCCATACAATAATACAATTATTCATAACAGAAATAAGAATATTAGCTTGTATGAATGATTGGGCGACACATCTCTCTAACTATTGTGATTTTTCATATAATATACACTGGATAGGCCACCAGTTTGCGGTTCAGTTGGTACAATCCACCTGTCCGGTTATAGTTAAGAAACCACTCATACAAGTTGAAACAACCAGATCCATTTTTTTTTAATAATAAATACAATATATAATTAAGCATCCCATACTACTTAATTAAACCAACCCAAACCAAACTCATCATTAAATCAGCAATAACCATTATACACAACTGAAACATACCAACAATACAAAACCAATACATCATCAATACAACAACGTTCCTAACCATTCTATCCATCAATCTAGCATAACTCTATCCAAAGTTCCAATAACATAACTAACATCACAGAAACGAGACCCTAGATCATCCTCCTCCTCATCGCCATGATTCCACGTCACATACCTGCACACCACAAACAACAATTGAGATGCGTAAGTATTATCATAAATACTTAGTGAGACAATCCTCCCATCTACTGGGCTATACACACAAGCAACTGAGATTCCAATGTTTAACAAACAATAAATGAACACAACAAACCATGAGAACACGCAACAGACAATTGGTATCGACCGACACCAGAGTGGTGTCGATCGACACTGACTCCAACCTAGTGTCGACCGACACTGACCCAGAAGACACGTTCTTCTCGAAGCCGATCATCGATTCTCCGTTTCCAATCATCTCCAATCCGTCCCAAACTCACCCAAAAGCTTCAGGAACCTATTAGAACCATAACACAACCATCACAAGCAAGAACAACACTACAAAACACAACAAATCAAACAAACAAAGGATTCTCAGACTTAGATAAGCCATGGTCATGCACTCACCTCCTTGCAGGAAGATTTTGACCAACATCAACGAATTCAACCCTCCTAGCAAGCTCCTAGCACCTTCCTAGCTCCAAATCTCTCAAGAACAGTCAAGAACTCTCACCGATCCTCCCAAAACCTCAAGAACTCTTCTCCCTTCTCTCTTTTCTCTCTAGAAACGGCAAAAACCCTCTCTTCCACGATCTAGGTCGAGTTCTGCCTTTAAATACCTTGGTTTGGAGATTCCACTTAAACCAAACCGCTCCAATTCGACAATTAAAACAATCTGATCGAACGAGAAATTGCTGGTGTCGATCGACACTACCCTGGTGTCTATCGACACCCATTCCCAAAATCCTCAATTTTAGTTCACGGATGTTACAATTTACTTTCTAGCTAGATCACTTAACCCTCATTAAGGTACGTTTTACTTATGCTACAAATTAAATGAAGATTTTAATTTTATTTTCATGACATTTATATGAAAATAATTTTTTGTTTTGCAAGGTTTAATATTTGGATTTCACATTGAGGGTCTAAGCACAAAAGCGGAACTCAAAATAGGACAAAATAGAACTCAAAAAAATCGCTTTCTCAATATATTTTTTTTGCTTTCACAAACGTCAAGAGTCAAAATCAGATTTTGCTCATCTGTCTCCTTGATATTACCAAAATTTTCATTTATCTTTCATTGCCTTATTAGGCAATTCTTATGCAATCAACAAAAACCACAAATGCATTTTGATTCCACTTGATCAGCGTCGTTATCTCGCCTATTCAAACTTCCTTTTTGGACTTCACCAATATATTTAATTGATGGTTACAATACGGGACCACGTTACAATTTACAAGATAATTGCTTAAAAAAATACAATCTCAAGTTTTAGACACACATATATATATATATATATATATATATATATTCAATTCAAAGAGCAAGTTGAAACCCCTTTAGAAACCAAAATCATTTCCTTCTAGCTATTCAAATAATAATTTTAAACTTATAGTTCCAATACCATTTGTTTTGTAAAAAGAGTTTGGTCAATATATATATATATATATATATATATAATTTGACGCCTTAGTGCAAAAACAAAATATTAAGCCTTCCAATAAAAGAAATGTGAACAAAAATAAAGATATGAGCCTAGCTTTATTTATGTGGTTATGCCTAAAAGATTTAAACATTTGAAATGTGGGTCTATTTTCAAGTACATAATATCTTTTCAAACGAGCTATTTTACAAAAGAGTACTTTGCTGTAATTGTCATGGCTCGGAGACCATTTCACTTATCCTCTACCTAATTGGACCAGACTTCAATACTGTATAAACATGGTCCTTTTCACGCCCACATGCCCATGTATTGGTCATTCGCTTTTGCAATACCAAGCTTAATTATTTACTTAGACATGGTCCTTTTCTTCATGTTTTCTCTTGTCTATCTATGGCTAAAACGATATATTCCACATGAAAATTAGACGCATGAGATGCTTTAATCAATTACTACAAAAAAAACATGGTGAAAACCGACGAAATTTCCAACAGTAACAAATTCGTTAGAAATTTCCGACGGATTGCCGATCAATTTCCAATGAAAATGTATTTATCAATTTCTGTCGGAAATCTGTCAGTAATATATATACTTCCGACAGTTTTCTGATAGATACTATCCCTTGGTGATTTCGTCGGAAATCCGTCAGAAAGTTCCGACAGCTTTCCGATGGATATTGATATTTTCGTTGGTTCTCAAATTTTAAATATATGATACAAAAATTAGCACGTTTTTATATAATCCATTGGAAAACTGTCGATAATTTTCAACGGATATCCGACGGATTTATTACCATTTATGATGATCCTACTAATGTTAGAAAACACATACAAACACACACATACATTAAAACAATCAAATTTAGTGTTTTCCAAATTTGTGATCAAAGTAGTATAAAAGATTGTATAAGTGTAATGTGTTATATGGAGAGATATAGTATGTTACAAGTGATTTTGGTTTTGAAATTTTGTTTTGTTAAAAAATGATACATGAGAAGGTTGTGTACATTCTAACTTGACTAAATAGAATGTTAAATCATCAAATATGGCATTTTACAAGAACCCAATTTGTTTTAAATCCTATACCCCAAAACCGTCGAGAATCCGTCATAAGTGTTTTAACACCAACGGATTTCCGACGGACTTAAAAAATTTCAAATAACCGCGCAAAAATTTTCAAATTTTTTTAAAAAACCGCGCAGATTAATCATGATTACCGACAGATTACCCGTCGGAAATCCGTTAGAACTCCGAATTAAAAGTAAAAACACAACTCTTCTTTTTCTTTTTCTTCTTCATTTTCAGATCCTCTCTCTCTCTCTAAAACTTCTTCATATTTCTCTGGCTTCTCTCTACCAAAAACAACTTTTACCACCCAATCTTTGCTAATATGTAAGTTTTCTTACCATTTTATGTTTATATAAAGTTGTTATATAGATTAGATTTGTAGATATTAGGTTTTGGAATGTAATTTTTTTAGATTATGGGGTTAGATAGGATATGAGTCCCAAGAGAAAAATGTATAATTTTTAGATATTTTAGGTGTGGAATGTAATTTTGTTAGATTAGGTGGTTAGATAGGATATGAAAAGAGAAATGTATAATTGTTAGATTTTAGGTTTTGGAATGTATATGCATATTTTATATGTGTTAGATAAGATTTGTTTAAAAGTTTGTTAAAAATTGTTTCTATTTAATTTTAGCTTGTAAATTAATTTTTATATGTTAACTCATATTTCTAAAATAGGTATTTATGTTTTTATGAATTTTGACATAAGCTTTTGAAACTATTGAATTTATAAATTTATTAAATATTTGGTATATTTTAGGATTCTTATAGAATTTTAATTCAATATTATGAATTTTTAAATATTGTGACTTTTTATATGAAATTATGCAATTTTAATTATATATTTTTTTTAAAATATTTTTTTCATAAACCGTGGGTAATCCATCAGGATATTCATTTAATAAATATATTTTTTTAACAGTTAATTATAAACTGTCGGGAATCCGTTAGATACATATGTCGGAATTCCGTCAGCAATGTTTCAGACGGGAATATTTGTCGGAAATCTGTCAGAAGTTGCTGTTGGAAGTCCATCAGTAATTACTAACGGGATTTTTGCTGTTGGAAATTTCCGATGGAATTCTGATAGATTCTGATTTTCCGACGCTCTAGATCCGACGGAACGTTTTTGTTGAAAAGCTGTCGGTAAATAACCTTTTGGACGGATTACTGATGAAAAGCTGTCGGTAAAGGGACCTTTACGACGGATTACCGATTAAAGAACGTTTTTGTTTATAACAACATATCTTTTTTTATTTCGAAATTTTAGACAACAGATAGATTTCAGAATATTGGACTCTCGATGGTTACCACAAACATATAAATATTCCAAAAGTCTTCCAGAATTAACAAGAAGACAGTCACAGACCCATAACCCGTACGTAGGTTTAATTTATGTATTGAATATATATAATCCGAACTTGCATATATGTGTTTTTAAGGCACAAGCTTGAAGGAGAAACCGTTGATAGTGACACCTCCGTCAACGCAGATGGCTTGGCCTGTAATGTAAGAAGCTGCAGGAAGACAAAGAAATGCCACAAGCGGTGAAACTTCGTTTGCCTCTCCAATACGCCCTACCGCTGTCCTCTTCTCCGCTTCTTTTTTAAACTCTTTGTCATTGAGACACTAAGAAATTTTAACAGTAATTAAGATCAAAATATATTTTTTTCATTTTTATTTCCATTTTCTCGAACTAGGAGAACTTTTTATTTTGGCCTTACATCGTTAACCAAAGGAGTTGTGATGAACCATGGGCAAACAGCGTTAGCCCTTATCCTGTCGCTCGCCCATTCGCAAGCTAAGTTTCTAGCCAGCTGATTCATGGCTCCTAAATGAGTTTATATACTTTTATATGTAAGTATCATAACACAAGGAATAGATTATATATATTTTTAAGGAGGCACAGTACATGTATATATATACCGTACCTTTGGTTGCTCCATAAATGGATCCAACATTATTGATATGCACAATTCCAGCAGTGGACGACATGAGCACGATGCTCCCTGAACCAGATGCTTTCAACAAAGGGTGTGCGAGCTGCGAGAGATGGAAAGCTGACTCGAGATTTGTAGCCATTATAAACGAATAATCTTCTGCTGTATACTCTGTGGTCGGCTTGACTATGAACGTACCGGCATTGTTGACCTATACAAGTATACATAAACACAATAAAAACACAACATCATTTGGTTCTTGTGAATTTTAATCTCAAAGGGGAGAAGCTTATATATGTAATTTTACAAGGATATTGAGTTTTCCTTGGAAGAGAGTGGAAACGGTCTCCATGAGTTTCTCTCGTTGATCACGAGAAGAAACGTCGCAGACAGAAATGGTGACCTGAAACCCTTTTGCTTGCCACTCACGTAAGCGTTCTTGAAGCTGAGTTTCGTCTCTTGCACATGTGTGGACTTTTGCTCCCATCATAGACAGTTCCTCCACCACAGCTTCCCTATTCATGAAACACACACAAACATAGATTCTATCATAATTCAATAAAAGAGCATATCTATGAAAACACGGACTGACCCGATGCCTTTAGAGCCACCAGTGACAAGAGCTGTCATCCCACTAAGACTCCATCTAGAATTCGTTGCCATTCCTAGTTTTCAGCCAGTGATGACTTTTCACCAACGATGATCACGCATCTTATATAGACAAGTCGTGATCGCTTTGAATTTGAAACTTCCCATCTCACGTACAGACGTACTCACATTGCTAACCGGTCGACAGTCGACTCGACCACACGTGTCTACAAGCGGATAGGGTATACCTGGCTATCAATTTCCCTCATCTCAAGGTTCCAGATCATGGATGATGACCGGTCAACCCACAAGTGGATCTAGGAGGAGAGGAGAAAATAATTTAAATGGACAGTCGGCCCACAAAAAAGGGACTTACGAAGACATTTTGGAGAGCTATGAAGATCACATGTTTAAGAAAATAAAATAATTCCAGATCATAGATGTTGACAGCTCCGTATCCACTAGCACATCTTGACATAAGTTCCGGTCGGGTTTGTTAAAATCGTACTATATAATTTGATAACATTTGGTGACCATAGAAATAAAAATAATAAATTGATACCATTAACAGTTTTCAAAAACTCAAAAAAATATTACAAATAAAACCTTTGTAAAATAAAAGGTAAATAATATGGAGTTATGGACCCTATATATATATTTTGGAGAGTTATGAAAGTATTTTAGGCTTCTTCATACTTTTTTCTAGTTTAGGTTTATTCGTATTTTGTTAATAATAATATTTGAATAACATGACCTTTCTTGTAATAATGTTATAGAGTTATACGTTTGGTGGTGTTTCCTACTAACAATCAAAGGTGCTGCTTGTAGACAAGAAATACAAAGGTCTTCTGTTTGATTTTTAAAACCTTTTCGCACAAAAAAAAAAAAAAACACCAATTTGTAGGTTTGTAATTTATGTTTACATGAAAAAGTTCATAAAAAAAAAAATCTTATATAATATTAGAAGGTTTTTGTCTAAATTTGTCTGCCAATGCGATACTTGGCGCTCTATATTTGTGACACATATCTTTCTCACTAATCTTAAATTAAATATTTTTTATATTCTTCATTTTATTTATATCTTATATGATGTATAGTTTGTTTTAAAACAACATTTCACATTGTTACAAAAATATATTGCTTCCAACTTTTAAATATAATATATTTCCTAATGAAAGCATATACCATATAACCTAAATATAAAACTAATGATCAAACCAATTAAAACAAAAAAAAAAGTTTTTTATACTTTTAAAACAAAAATTGAAGCCAAATTAATTTATGACAGACTAATTTAAAAAACTAAAATATGTTCTAAAATATTTAAAAAATCACATTGTATCCAATAATCATATATATTGTATTAAAGACAAAAACTCATATAAAATTAAATTATATTTAATAATCTATAAGTTACAGTTTGACTGTCTTTAAAACGTATGTACTAAAAGAAAATAAAAATAACATAATTGCTTAATCACCCCATGAAATAATAGAAAACAATAGTTTCACAAAATAATTTAATGGTAATTATACTATTTATTTTAAAATGATTAGATAATAGAGATAATATATCGAATCTAAAAAACATTAAATTTGACACAATTTTTTCATGAATTTTATTCAAAATTTAATGCAAGATATAGTATAAAATATTTCATTAATTTTTATGACATGAGCCGTATTTTAATATGCATTATTCCAATTTTTTATGTTAAGGGTGATTACAAGATTAGAGAGTAAACATTGGAGCATATGATTAATCGTGAGTACACTTATTAATTATTCAAAAAAATCTTTGGTGATTCTTCTGTTACCTTGTAAAACATATTGTCCAGATTCATAATCTCATTAGTATAGTACAAAATTCAGGTTTTACAGGTTTTAGAAGTTTAGTTTATTGATTGGATGAATTTGAGTTGTTCTGTTTTTTTTTCTCACATTTAGATGTAAGTTAAAATAAATTAGAAATGTAGTTATGTCAGAAAAAATTGGAATGTATGTATAGTTGATATCATTTTTTCTGATTTTGACATGTTGTAGAGTTCATATTTTTGATAATTAAAAGAACATAATGAATAAGAACAGAGACAAGAATCGAGAAATAAGCCATCATCATAGAAGTATAACACATTTTAAGCATTCATATAGAGTTTCTTATTTACAAGAAATTTGTTAGGAGGCTAACTAAAGAAAATCAAACCTAGCAACATATTGTGGAGTCAAAAAAAAATCAAATATTAAGTTTGAGTTAAAGAATATATAAAGTTGTAAAACCACTTGTAAATAAGATAAATATTTATCAATTATTTTTCTTTACGATTGAGACTAAAATATAATTTTTATTTATTTATTTTCATGGTTAGTGAGTTTCGATAATAATTTTCTGATTATAGAGATCTAGCGAATCATTATATAAGTCTTGATCGCATCCATATATTACAGCTTTGAAAAAGATGTAGAGAAAGATGAGATTTATCTGGTAATATTTGAAAACTATTGTCAGTACTCAATTTTTGTTTCAAATGTTTGATATATGGCCTCTACACAAACAACATGTGTGCTAAGACTATTTTCAATATATATTCTATTTTTTACTCTAAAATAGAGCATAGTTTTTTCAACATATGAATCTATTTTATACTCTAAAATAGAGTTAGTGTAAAAAATTAAAGTGCATATAGAGTAATCCTACTATTTACTCTATTTTAGAGTAAGATATAGAGTAGGGTTAGAGCAAATGTTACTGTATAACAGAGTATTGACTTTAAAATAGAGTGGGGTTCGAGATGCTCTAAGAACCTAACAATTTATCCCAAAACAATAAAATCCAAAACAACAAAACTTTGAGGGATTAATTACTTCAATCTAAAAAATTTCCGATATGTTTTGTTTATTTTATTTTGCGTCCAAACATTAAAAACCATATATATAAAAGAACACATATTAAACATTTAAAAAAAAATACTAAAAATACATTTCAAAAATATATTTCTAAAATTAAAAATATATCATAATTAATAAAAATAAAATTAAATATATCTCGTGCATCGCGCGAGCTTATTTCTAGTAATTATTATAAGATATAAACATTTACATCTTCTTATGAATTACATTATATTTCCATAAATTTATCAAACGTAGACGGATGGCTCTCCGTTCTTTAGTTTTGTTTTGACATGAAAGACATTCATATAGCGAAGCAACCGGTATAGAAGTGCATGCCTTCACGAAAAAAAAAATGGATTGCTCTCCTTTCATTTTTATTCAAAAATAAAACAGGTGTTCTTAAGACGCTAGAGATTGCGAGTTTATTTGAAAATAAATACGCAGTAAACAAATAAACATAGATACAAACCAAAAAAAACAATCAACGTACGCCAGTTAAATCGGAGGCTTGAAAGAGAAGCCATTGACCGTGGCACCTCCATCAACGCAGATTGTTTGGCCAGTTATGTAAAACTAGAAGCGGCTAGGTTTAGAATAAACTTTTCTATCTTTCTTATTGAATCAAATACAATTACAATCCTATATTTATACAAGAGAAACTAACTTGTGTACCAAGCAAAGCTTGGAGATTAAGTTATTCTATTTCCTATTCTTAGTAGATTGATATCTAGAATAAGAAAATATACAATATACTCTACAATACATTCCAATACTCCCCCTCAAGTTGGAGCATGCAAATCACAAATACCCAACTTGGATAGTAACCGTGTAAACGGAACACCTCCCAATGCCTTAGTTAGTATATCAACAAGCTGCTCATCCGTACGAACATGAACTATAGTCAGGACTCCATCTTGAACAGCATCACGGACAACATGACAATCCCGTTCAATATGTTTTGTTCTTTCATGAAAAATGGGATTATTAGAAATATGAATGGCAGCCTGACTGTCACAAAATAGATGTATAGAATGCTTCTGAGGACACCCTAAATCACCAAGAAGTTGTTTGAGCCACAATATTTCATTCAAAGCATTGCGCATCGCATGATATTCAGATTCCGCGGAAGACTGTGAGACAGTTTTCTGCTTCTTCGTCTTCCATGAGATAGGCGAACCACCTAAAAACATAACATATCCACTCAATGAACGACGTGTAAGAGGACATGTAGAGAAATCGGCGTCACAATATGCCGTAAGAGTGAGGTCAGGGTTGGAACTCAATAATATGCCACGACCTGGAGCACCTTTCAAATAATGAACAACACGCAAAGCCGCATCCGAGTGATCAACACGCGGAGACTTCATGAACTGAGAAAGAATATGAACAGAATATGCAAGCTCCAGTCTAGTAGTAAGGAGATAAATGAGACGACCAACCAGACGCCTATAAATCTCGGGATCAGACAAAAAAGCACTCTTACTGAAACCCAATTTGTGATTTTGTTCCATTGGCGTCGCTTCTGGCTGCGATCCAAGTAGTCCAGTTTCACTAATGATGTCAAGAGCATAATTTCTCTGAGAGAGATACATACCTTCTGAGCTCCGAGCAACAACATCCCAAGAATCAAGACCTTCAAGGGCATCGACCTCTGTTCCCATAGCATTTGTCCACCGTGGATTTTTAATAGCTTGTTTATACGTAGTCGGTTCAACAACAGCAACCACAGCGGCTAAAAACACTTGATGAGCAGGTGAGAAAAGATCATCGGATATATAATTAGTGAGAGGATAAGGTGTCTTACCTTGGACCGGTGTCGAGGAAGCTGAATTGGAGTTGGAGAAGTCGTGATGGGGTTCTTCGAGACAACGTGCATTGTAAGTAACATATCCTTGTAACGTGACGGAAGGAAATTTATTTCGTTTACCAACTCCTAATTCTTGGACTTCACTCAACGGAGCAGCCTCGGTAACAGACTGAGAAGATGGTGTTTCATCGTCAGAGGAAGAAACCTCTGTGACTAACGGCGGAGAAGGAGACTCCGCCACAACCAACGGTGTGGAGATCTCCGTTATACTTTCGTCTTCCATAACTCCAACAATAGGAGGAGTGCGATCATCAGTGTCGCTCCCCCTTATGACGGTCATGGTTTTCGGTGGAACAACCCAATCAACATCAAATTGCTGATCTTGACGAGACTAAATATTCTCATGATCCTCTGCAACATACGAGAATACATTTTCTTGAAAAACCACATCTCTTGAAACCAAGAACTCATTTGTCTCAAGATCATAAACCTTCCAACCCTTCTTTCCAAATGGATAGCCAACAAAAATGCAAGAACGGCTCCTATGTCCAAACTTATCTTTATCACGAGACCGTCGATGTGTGTAGCAGGAACAACCAAAAACTTTTAAATCATCATAACAGGGTTTCTTGTCAAAAAGCAACTCATAGGGCGTTTTACCTTTGAGAAGTTTCGTCGGTGTGCGATTATGAGATATGCAGCGGTTAGGATCGCTTCACCCCAGAACTTGGTTGGTAAGCTAGCTTGAAAGAGGAGAGACCTAGCGACGTTTAAAATGTGACGATGTTTTCTCTCCACACGCCCATTTTGTTGTGGTGTATCCACACATTAAGTTTTATGTATAACTCCATTCTCACGAAAATATGAAGATAAACACATAAACTTGGTGCCGTTGTCACTCCGCACCGTACGAACATCCTTCCCAAACTGTTTCTTTGCATACATGCAAAATTTTTGCAGAACTTGCTTAACCTCTGATTTTTCAAGCAACAGATAGGTCCATACTGCTCTAGAATAATCATCAACAATGGTCAAAAAATAAACTGCTCCACAGGATGCACGAATTGGATAAGGACCCCATATGTCAACATGTATAAGTGAAAAGCATTCCATTGCTTTATTTGAACTATCATAAAAAATCTCTCTTGTTTGCTTTGCCTTGAAACACACATCAAAATGGTGGTGATTGGCAGAGTTTTTAAAACCATAAAACATAGGTAAACTAGAAATAACTATAGAAAAGGGTGCCCAAATCTTCGATGCCACAAAGTTGAATCACACTGCAGTCCAACCTTGTTAACTCGCACAACATCCGCATCTTGAAGATAATAAACCCCATCACGCTCTTCACCTCTTCCAATCAGCATCCTCGAAAAACGGTCCTGAAAAACACAAAAATCATCTGTAAACATTGCCACACATTGTATTTGTTTGAGTAACTTAGAGACTGAAAGGAGTGTGCAATCAAGAGCAGGAACGTATAACACATTATCGAGTACTATGTCAGCGGAAACACGAAGCATCCCCATACTCGTTGACATTGTTTTACTACCATCCGCAAAACCAATTGAACATGGCGGTGTAGAGATTACATCTACTAGTAACGAAGAATTTCCCGTCATGTGGTGAGATGCTCCTGTATCAATAATTATATCCTTATTAATCTTACCAGAAAGCTTATCGGAAGTGGTTGTCTTCTTGTCTTTCACCAACTGTTCCAAAATCTTCCATTGTTCTGTTGTAAAAGTCGGATAAGTGGAGGCATGTGGACTTGTTGCATGAGCAACTGTAGCATAACCACGACCTCAACCCGTAACACCATTGTTCGGGTTACGACCTCCGCCACGTCCGGAGCCACGACCTCCTCCTCTACCTAAACGTTCTGTCCACCATTCCGGGTATCCATTCAATTCCCAACAAAAATCTTTTTCATGCCCAGTCCGACCACAATGAGAGCACAAACTTCTTTCTCTACCCTTATTGTAACCTTGTGCAGGTTTCAGAGGAGCAGATCGTGTCACATAAGCAGAAGCATCGGTGAGCTCAAGTCCGTTGTTCTGAACACCGTCTGCTTGTTGAACGGACCGTGTCGTGAATCCCACGACATCATGTGGCTGCTCTCTCTTCTTCGCAGCGACAAGCCTTTGTTCTTCTCTAATTACTTTAGCATAAGCTTGTGCTAAATCCGGCATCGGGTCCGCATCAGTGATTTGGCAAATCACATTGCCAAACCGAGACTCATCAAGTCCCATGACAAACTGATGAACTTTCTCTTCTTCTCTCTCTTGTGCAATACGTGCACCAGCTCCACATGTACAAACCGGAATTGGGCGATACCCATTCAACTCATCCCATAACACCACAAGACGACCGTAATAATCAATCACGGTTTGTCCATCTTGTCGACATGATGCCAACTGACACATGATCTGATGGATTGGTACTTTATTCCCAACAGAGAAACGTTCTCTCAAATTTTCCCATAACTCTGCAGCATCGGAGACGAACGACACCGTAGAGCGTACTCGAGGGATGATAGAAGGTCTCAACCATCCTACCACCATTGAATTCACACTCGCCCACGATTCCATCTCTGTACCCGCAACTGCCGGCTTCTTGATTGAACCATCGATGAAACCAGTCTTTCTTTTGGCTTTGAGGGCGTTCATCATCTCTGTTGCCCACTCTGCGTAGTTGTCTCCGGTCAACTGAACGGAGGAGATCATCGAACCAGGGTTATCACCGGAGAACAACGTGTATGGTGATACATCCGATGGTTCAGTGGGCTTAGCAACAATAGCTTTTTCTTGACTCGACATCGTAACTGTGTTTGGATCTTAATCAAAGATCAAAAGAGAAAAAAAAAAAAACTTTGAACGAAGAAGAAACGAAGAAGAAAGAAGGAAGAAACGAAAAAATCAGGCTTTTAGCTCTGCTACCATGTAAAACTAGAAGCGGCTAGGTTTAGAATAAACTTTTCTATCTTTCTTATTGAATCAAATACAATTACAATCCTATATAAATACAAGAGAAACTAACTTGTGTACCAAGCAAAGCTTGGAGATTAAGTTATTCTATTTCCTATTCTTAGCAGATTGATATCTAGAATAAGAAAATATACAATATACTCTACAATACATTCCAATAAGTTATATAAGAAGCTGCCGGAAAACAAAGAAATGCCACAAGCGATGATACTTCATTTGGTTTACCAGCACGTCCCATTGGTGTCTTCTTCTCCACTTCTTCTTTGTACTCCTCATCATCGAGATACTGATTAAAATTCACAAGTTATTATATTTCTTATATTTATATCTAGTATATAAGGAGATGATTGTTATTAATTTGTATTTATTTCTTATTTTATTACCTTACATCTTTAGCTAAAGGAGTTTCAATGAACCATGGACAGACAGAGTTAACCGTTATGTTGTCATTTGCCCACTCGCATGCTAAGTTTCTTCCTAGCTGATTCATAGCTCCTAAACACGTAGATTTTTGTATATTCATGTTTATGTTAGTCTCATAATTCCCGTGAACGATCATGTTTTTTGAGTATGTATATACCTTTAGTTGCTGCATAGATAGAACTAATATTGACATGCACAACTCCTGCTGCGGAGGACATGAGCACGATGCTCCCTGAACCAGAGGCTTTCAACAAAGGATGTGCGAGCTGTGAGAGATGAAAAGCGGACTCGAGATTTGTAGCCATCAGAAACGAGTAATCTTGTGATGTGTACTCTGTGGTTGGCTTTTCTATACACGTTCCCGCATTGTTGACCTATACATATTTGTATATATATACCCAAACAAACATAATATATAAATACAGAACAAAATATCACTTGATCTGGATCAAAATCTTATTGATCCTGCTCTTATACTCTAACTTACAAGGATGTTGAGTTTTCCTTGGAAAAGAGAGGAAACAGTTTCCATGAGCTTCTCTCGCTGTTCACGAGACGAAACGTCGCAGATAGAGATGGAGACCTGAAACCCTTTTGCGTGCCACTCACGTAAGCGATCTTAAAGCTGAGTTTCGTCTCTGGCACATGTGTGGACTCTTGCTCCTAACATGTCTAGTTCCTCCACCACAGCTTCCCTATTCATCATACACATGAGTTGAAACATGGAGATACAATCAAAGACCATATGATAAATATATACACGGGAAATTAGGATAGTATATATGTGAAGGTATCATGAAAATTCTCTGTTCATATATCAGAGTGGAAAATCTGACACAAAATTGAAAATTCCACAGTTAAAAACCGTTTAAAAAGTTGCACACTATGATAATAATGATTTCTAATGTTTAATAAAATATCTTAAACATTAATATATGAACGTTTTAAAGATATTTTCGTCACATTTGTCAATATAGTGAGCCTTAAAGTCGGATCGATAATGACTATAGTTTTTGGGATTGTAGAAACTTTAACAGTAAAACTAAAGCACTTTGGTTTAAAAAAATTATGATATGGATTTTGGTTCTAGAGACTTTTGACTAATAAAAGAGAACATTTCGTTTATATTTATTACATTCTTTGGTTGGGTCTATTAAAATTCATTGTTACAACAAAGATACATTACTTTTATTCATCAAATTCACCTCATGTAAGACTTTATGAGTTTGACTTCATGTAAGGAAGACTTTAAAAGGCATGAACGGAGAGAGCTCCATCAACACATATTGTTTGGCCTGTAACGTAAGAAGCTGCAGGAAGACACAGAAACGCAGTCATTAAGCCTTCCAATAATTAAAAGAAATGTGAACAAAAATAAAATATGAACAAAATATTAAGCTAAAGCAATTTTGTTAATCGATATGAACAAAATATTAAGGCCTCTAATAAAAGAAATGTGAACAAAAATAAAGATATGAGCCTAGCTTTATTTATGTGGTTATGCCTTCTAAAAGATTTAAACATTTGAAATGTGGGTCTATTTTCAAGTACATAATATCTTTTCAAACGAGCTATTTTACAAAAGAGTACTTTGCTGTAACTGTCATGGCTCGGGGACTGTTATGTTGTGATCCAATTCAACTGGTTAGCTTGATGTCGACTTGGTTAGCTGGTTTAATGATGGTTCATTATTCTTTGGCATCGGTTTTGGAAGTCCAAAAATGATTTGGTTTCGAAGAAATTGGAATTGCAGAAGGATTAGGATTTATCCTTTTGTGTTGATATATATACACCATCTCTCCTGTTAATCTCTCTGAAGTTCTGTTCTTGAGCTTGAGAGAAACACTTGAATTATTATAGTGAATTGCTGGGTTGAATCCAGCTCCAGATGTAGATTCATCACATCGGTGAATTGAACTGGGTAAACAATTCCTTGTGTCCTTGCTTTCTTATTTCGGTTTAACTTTTCTTTGATTCTGAGATTATGTGTTGGTTGAGCTAATTTGTGTTGAGTTCTTGAGAGGTTATCGCCATTAAAACTTAACAGATTGGTATCAGAGCCAAGGTTCCATTGGTGATGGCGAACGACGCGAACACGAACACGAATTCGAAGGCTTCGTTCCAAGTCTTTAAAGAGAACTCAGATTTCTTGTTATGGAAGATTAAGATGCAAGCTCATCTGGGTTTAGCTGGGCTAAAAGGAATCACAGAAGATTTCTCTCTGACAAAGACGGTTTCACTTACTAAAAGTGAAAGAAAGAAAGCTGCAGAAGGTGAAGAAGATTCAGAATCTTCTCTATCAAAGGAAGTTTCTGATCCTGACAAAGTTGTGAAGTCAGAACAGGCTATGAATCTTATAATTGCTCATGTTGGTGATGCTGTTCTGAGGAAAATTAATCATTGTACTAGTGCTGCAGAGATGTGGGAGACCTTGAACAAGTTGTACATGGAGATGTCCTTACAAAATCGGATCTATGTGCAACTTAAGTTTTATTCATTCAGGATGAGTGAATCAAAGACGATTAATGAGAATGTGAATGATTTCTTGAAGATTGTTGCAGAGCTAGGTAGTCTGGATATTTCTGTAGAGAGGAAGTACATGCAATTCTGTTCTTGAATGGTCTACCTGGTAGCTACACTCAGCTGAAGCATACCTTAAAGTATGGGAATAAGAAATTGTCACTACAGGATGTGTTCTCGTCTGCAATATCTTTAGAGAGAGAGTTGGATGAGCTAAAGGTGAATGAAAGAAGCTCATCAACTGTGCTCTACAGAAGTGAAAGAGAAATAATCAGTAAGGAGGACAAGGCAGGGGTAGAAGCAGGTCTAATTCTAAAACAAGACTTACCTGCTGGTTCTGCAAGAAAGAAGGTCACTTGAAAAAAGACTGTTTTGCTAGAAAGAAGAAGATGGAGAGTGATAGTCAGGGTGAAGCTGGTGTCATCACAGAGAAACTAGTGTTTTCTAAAGCACTAAGTGTTAATGATCAGATGGTTAAACATTTGTGGGTGCTTGATTCTGGGTGCACGTCTCACATGACGACCAGAAGGGACTGGTTCTGCAGTTTTCAAGAAGGAGGATCATCAACAATCCTTCTTGGTGATGATCATTCAGTGGAATCACAGGGACAGAGTTCCATTAGAGTTAACACTCATGGAGGATCGATCAAAGTTCTGAATAATGTCAAGTATGTGCCCAATATGAGAAGGAATCTCATCTCCACAGGAACTTTAGATAAGTTGGGATATCAACATGAAGGTGGAGCTGACACGGTTAGGTATTTCAAGGATAATACTACTGCATTGTGTGGAAACTGGTGAATGGATTATACATTCTTGATGGTGAGACAGTAATGTCTGAGAATTGCAATATAGTAGAGACAAAGCAGATAACAACTTTGTGGCATAGCCGTTTGGGACACATGAGCATTAATAATATGAAGGTACTAGCTAGAAAGGGTTTACTGAATAATATGGAAATCAAGGAGTTAGATTTTTGTGAGCATTGTATAATGGAAAAGTCTAAAAGGCTGAGTTTCAATGTGGCAAAGCATGGAGCAACAAAAGCATTGAGCTATGTTCATGCAGATTTATGGGGATCATCAAACGTGTCTCCATCTATGTCTGGTAAACAATATTTTCTTTCTATCATAGACAATATTGATCATAGATGACAAGACTAGGAAAGTATGGATATATTTTCTTAGGACTAAGGATGAAACTTTTGAGAAGTTTTGTGAATGGAAAGAGCTAGTAGAGAATCAGGTTGATAAGTGATTGCTCGAGTAATTACCCGATACACTTAACCGCAAGGCAGTATATACGGGGTCGAATCCACAAGGACCAATGGTACACTAAAGATTTGCGAGAGTCGTAAATAGCTAAAGCGGACGAATGTTTGTTTGTTTGGTTTTCAAGTTTGTAAATAAAAATGCAAAGAAATAAAACTGATTAACTTATAAGATTTAAAACATTGGGCAATAGGGTATTTTAGAGATCAATGACTAATGAGAAAATAAAATATGGAATTCAATAATTAAGAACCGTTCTAGAACATAAACACTATAATAGACTAACCCTCTTTCAAGGCATTAGAAACTAAATTTGACTATTAGTTTGCTAAACTTTCATTTGCAACCTCCTAGCCAAATTTGCATTACAATCAAGTTCATTAAGTTCACAATGCGTCCTAACATCAACTTTTGCAGGCTAGAAATACATTGCTCAATTCACACTCATTCAGGCATTCTATCGAACACTTTTGATGCATAGAAAAATCTAGTGTCTAAAACAAGGTGATCAGTCCTATTTTAGCATTAAGATCATGTGAATCAAAGAACCTAAGGACTAAGAACTCCAATAAATAATTAAAACAACAATTCATTGAATCTTCTAATTGGAACCCTAAAACCCAATTGGAGAACTACTCACACATAGCAAAAGAGAAAACAAAAATCATAGATGAAGAAAACATGATTAAATTGCATAAATAATAAGAAAGGGTTTAGAAATCTTCTCCAAATTGTCAGTGAGGATGAATTTCTAGAATCGCAAAAGAACGGCTAACAAAAAGTCTCAAGTTGCAGAAAAGAAAGCGTGGAATAAAACTTAGAATAAAACTTAGGGTTTTTCTCCCAACAAATAGAAAATATTTATAGAGTTCTAAAAATAAGGTAAAAAGGTAACGGCCTAGTTAGGACATTTTCTCAGCCAGGCAGGTATCTCAGGTAGGTGGGTTTTGGCGTGAAACTTGTCGGGTTAGACTTCGCTTCTCATCCAGGCGGGTTTCTTAGATAGGCGGGTTTTGACGTAAAACATGTCGGGTTAGACTTCGCTTCTCAGCCAGGCAGGTTCCTCAGGTAGGTGTGTTTTAACGTGAAAGTTGCCATGTTAGACTTCGTTGCTTAACCAGGCGGGTTCCTCTGGTAGGCGGGTTTTCACGTGACCCAACATTTATCTCATATGCTTGTTTGTATCCCGAATAGCTCATTTTCCTCCAATTTCCTTCAAAGTTTCCTAAAACCTGTAAAGACTCGATAAAGAACCAAAAGACTCCAAAAACAAACTTTGACTCAATAAAAAGTATAAAATAAGAGAGAAAACAAAGACTCAAAACCGATAAAAAACACCATATATCAATAAGAAAGTTAAGTGTTTGAGGACAGATAATGGCTTAGAGTTTTGTAATACAAGGTTTGATTCTTATTGCAAAACTCATGGAATAGAAAGGCATAGGACATGTACTTATACACCACAACAAAATGGTGTAGCAGAAAGGATGAATAGGACCATTATGGAGAATATTAGATGTTTGTTGAATGAGTCTGGTCTAGATGAGAGTTTCTGGGCTGAAGCAGCGGCTACAGCTATGTATATCATAAATAGGTCTCCATCCTCGGCTATTGATCACAATGTCCCAGAAGAACTATGGTTGAACAGAAAACCAGGTTATAAACACTTAAGAAAATTTGGATCGATAGCATATGTTCATCATGATCAAGGAAAACTGAACCCGAGAGTTTTGAAAGGCGTTTTCTTAGGTTATCCTACAGGCACCAAGGGTTACAAGATTTGGCTGCTGGATGAAGAAAAATATGTAATTAGTAGGAACGTGGTGTTTCAGGAAGAAACAATGTTTAAAGACTTAGAAGGGAAAATCAGATGACAAAGCTTAAGAAGTTACAGAAGCTTCAACTTCAAATTCTGATATTATTACAAAATTAATCCAAGAACAAGGAAGTTCTAAGCAAGGTGGAGTTATCTATGAACCTGAAGTTGTAAGCGAAGAATCTGAAGAAGAATGTGGTGAAAAAACAGAGAAAGTTCAGTCACCAGAAAGAAGTGGGTTGACAAACTATCAATTAGCGAGAGACAGACCTCGCAGGCAGATAGTGGTTCCAGTCAAAATGAAGGATTATACTCAATTTGCTTTTGCATTGATGGCATATGAGGTTCTGAATGCTGAAGAAGAACCTCAATGTCTCCATGATGCTCAAAAGGATAAAGATTGGATTATGTGGAATGGTGCTATGGGAGAAGAAATGAACTCATTACTTAAGAATGGAACATGGATCCTAGTAAATAGACCCACATACAAGTAGGTAATAAGGTGTAGGTGGATATACAAGTTGAAGCCTGGAATACCTGGTGTTGAATCCAAAAGACACAAAGCTAGACTTGTTGCAAGAGGATTCACACAAAGAGAAGGTATAGACTACCAAGAGATATTTTCTCCTGTGGTGAAGCATGTTTCAATCAGAATACTATAGTCAGTGGTGGTTAATCAAGACCTGGAGTTAGAACAAATTGATGTTAAAACAGCTTTCTTACATGGAGATTTGGAGGAAGAGCTGTACATGGAGCAACCAGAGGGTTTTGAGTCAACTGACGGCAAAGACAAGGTTTGTCTACTTAAGAAATCTTTACATGGCTTAAAGCAGGCTCCGCGTCAATGGAATAAAAGATTTGACAGGTTTATGACAGAAGAGAAGTTTATAAGGAGTAAACATGATCAATGCGTATATGTGAAGATGATCAATGAAGGTGATTTCGTTTATCTTCTATTATATGTGGATGATATGTTGATTGCAGCAAAGAACATGTCAGAGATTAACAAAATAAAACAGAGACTTAGTGAAGAGTTTGAGATGAAAGACATGGGAGCTGCTAGTAAGATTCTTGGAATAGAAATCACAAGAGACAGAGATCAAGGAGTTTTGTGTCTGTCTTAGTCGGGATATTTGAAGAAGGTTTTGAAAAGGTTCAATATGAGTGACTGCAGGCCTGCAGATACTCCTATTGGGACACACTTCAAGTTATCTGCAGTTCGGAATGATACAGAGTGTATTGACACAGAAAATACTCCATACTCAAGTGTTGTTGGGAGTGTAATGTACTTAATGATTAGTACACGATCTGATCTTTCCTATGCCATAGGTTTGGTTAGTTGCTTTATGAGTAAACCTGGAGCAGTGCATTGGGAAGCTATGAAATGGCTATTGAGATACATTAAGGGTTCTCAAGATTTAAGTTTGGTATACACTAAAGAGAAAAATTTTAGTGTGATTGGATATTGTGATTCAGATCATGGAGGTGATTTGGATAGGAAAAGATCAACTAGTGGATATATTTTCACAGTGGGTGGTAATACGGTGAGTTGGAAATCAAGTTTACAAAAAGTTGTGGCCTTATCATCTACTGAAGCAGAGTATATGGCTTTGACTGAAGCAGTGAAGGAAGCTATATGGATTAAAAATCTGTTGGAAGATCTTGGTTTGAAGTAGAAAAAGGCGCAAGTTTGGTGTGACTCTCAGTCTGCAATTTGCTTGTCCAAGAACAGTGTTTATCACGAGAGGACCAAGCATATGGCAATCAAGAGATCTTTTCTCAGTGACGTTATTGAAAAAGGTGAAATAGAAGTATCCAAAATTTACACTTTAGAGAATCCTGCGGATATGCTAACAAAAAGTATCCTTATTAACAAGTTTGATTTAGCTTTGGATGTTTTGAAGCTGATCAAATGGGAGTAAGTGTTAAAGCTTACAATGCTGGAGGTTAAACCCAAGTATGTCAGTTCACTATGGAGGAGAAGAATTGTATCAAGGTGGAGAATGTTATGCTGTGATCCAATTCAACTGGTTAGCTTGATGTCGACTTGGTTAGCTGGTTTAATGATGTTTCATTATTCTTTGGCATCGTTTTTGGAAGTCCAAGAAGGAAAATGATTTGGTTTCGAAGAAATCGGAATTGCAGAAGGATTAGGATTTATCCTTTTGTGTTGATATATATGCACCTTCTTATCCTCTCCTATATCTTAATTGATCTCTATCTTGTAATCTCTGTGAAGTTCTGTTCTTGAGCTTGAAAGAAACACTTGATACATTATAGTAAATTGTTGGGTTGAATCCAGCTCCAGACGTAGATTCATCACATCGGTGAATCGAACTGGGTAAACAATTCTTTGTGTCCTTGCTTTCTTATTTCGGTTTAACTTTTCTTTGATTCTGAGATTGTGTGTTGGTTGAGCTAATTTGTGTTGAGTTCTTGAGAGGTTATCGCTGTTAAAACTTAACAAGGACCATTTCACTTATTCTCTACCTAATTGGACCAGACCTCAATACTGTATAAACATTGTCCTTTTTACGTCCACATGCCCATGTATCGGTCATTCGCTTTTGCAATACCAAGCTCAATTATATACTTAGACAATCCTTTTCTTCATGTTTTCTCTTGTCTATCTATGGCTAAAACGATATATTCCACATAAAAATTAGATGCATGAGATGCTTTGTTTATATTATCAGGCTATCGATTCCCTTAAAATGTTTTAATCAATGTTTTCTTTATAACAACATATCTTTTTTTATTTCGAAATTTTAGACAACAGATAGATTTCAGAATATTGGACTCTCGATGGTTACCACAAACATATAAATATTCCAAAAGTCTTCCAGAATTAACAAGAAGACAGTCACAGACCCATAACCCGTACGTAGGTTTAATTTATGTATTGAATATATATAATCCGAACTTGCATATATGTGTTTTTAAGGCACAAGCTTGAAGGAGAAACCGTTGATAGTGACACCTCCGTCAACGCAGATGGCTTGGCCTGTAATGTAAGAAGCTGCAGGAAGACAAAGAAATGCCACAAGCGGTGAAACTTCGTTTGCCTCTCCAATACGCCCTACCGCTGTCCTCTTCTCCGCTTCTTTTTTAAACTCTTTGTCATTGAGACACTAAGAAATTTTAACAGTAATTAAGATCAAAATATATTTTTTTCATTTTTATTTCCATTTTCTCGAACTAGGAGAACTTTTTATTTTGGCCTTACATCGTTAACCAAAGGAGTTGTGATGAACCATGGGCAAACAGCGTTAGCCCTTATGCTGTCGCTCGCCCATTCGCAAGCTAAGTTTCTAGCCAGCTGATTCATGGCTCCTAAATTAGTTTATATACTTTTATATGTAAGTATCATAACACAAGGAATAGATTATATATATTTTAAGGAGGCCCATGTATATAAATACGGTACCTTTGGTTGCTCCATAAATGGATCCAACATTATTGATATGCACAATTCCAGCAGTGGACGACATGAGCACGATGCTCCCTGAACCAGATGCTTTCAACAAAGGGTGTGCGAGCTGCGAGAGATGGAAAGCTGACTCGAGATTTGTAGCCATTATAAACGAGTAATCTTCTGCTGTATACTCTGTGGTCGGCTTGACAATGAACGTACCGGCATTGTTGACCTATACAAGTATACATAAACACAATAAAACGCAACATGATTTGGTTCTTGTGGATTCCAATCTCAAAGGGGAGAATCTTATATATGTAAACTTACAAGGATGTTGAGTTTTCCTTGGAAGAGAGTGGAAACGGTCTCCATGAGTTTCTCTCGTTGATCACGAGAAGAAACGTCGTAGACAGAAGTGGTGACCTGAAACCCTTTTGCTTGCCACTCAAGTAAGCGTTCTTGAAGCTGAGTTTCGTCTCTTGCACATGTGTGGACTTTGGCTCCCATCATAGACAGTTCCTCCACCACAGCTTCCCTATTCATGAAACACACACAAACATAGATTCTTTAATAATAAATTATCATAGTTCAATAAAAGAGCATATCTATGAAAAGAAGGACTGACCCGATGCCTTTAGAGCCCCCAGTGACAAGAGCGGTCATGCCTCCAAGACTCCATCTAGAATTTGTTGCCATTCCTAGTTTTCAGCCAGTGACGACCTTTCATCAACGAAAGATCACACATCTTAAATAGACTAGTCGGCATAGCTTTGAATTTTGAAACTTGCCACCTCACGTACAAGACGTACTCACATTGCCAACAGGCCGACAGTCGACTTCGACCACACGTATCCATGATAGGGTATTCCTGGCTGTCAGTTTCCCTCATCTCAAGATTCCAGATCAGGGATGATAACCGGTCGACCCACAACCGGATCTAGCCATAAGTTCTCGTGAGGAGATCAGTCGTACTGTCGGCGCCCACAAGAAAGGACATACGAGTATATATTTTGAAGAGTTATCAAGATATTTGATGCTTGCTCGTACTGTATGTACGTAATTTTCTATGTGTTCATAAAACAACGCATATAACTTGTGTAAAAGTAGGAAAATCACTGTGTAACTTTTGTTTACCTTAACAAACGGACCATATACATATAAGAACAATAATTATCAAAATAGTAACAACTGACAAACAATACTCATAAACGTTATAATAGAAGGTTACACTCATAAGGTTGCTAGTTGATACGATATTTTCTTATTATTTAAGGTTATAAAATAATTTTAAATATTTCAACTATTATTGGGAATAACTTTGCACCTTTCTACAATCTGACGACACATGGACAACAGTACTAGGTCATGGCAACTGACTTAGGTTGGAGTCTCCAACCTCCTGAAAAAATACCTTCCAGCCGGTATTCAAAGGTAACCTAAAACACCTATGAAAACAATATTTGGTGGCGCCGAGTAACCGATTCCAAAAAGGAGTTTTACTGAAGGTAAAATATTAAACGATTTTTTTCTTTATTTAAATACCATTGTCATCACAAAATTTCACGATAATTTTCTATGATTTTTTTCTCTTTTTTGTTGTCTTTTTTTTTTTTGATAAAGTCTTTTTTGTTGTCTTTGAGTTTACGGATAAAATTATTAATTTGTTGCAACGAAGTTGTAATGAATCTTATGACAAATAGAAAAATAACTATATCAAGAATAAAAAATAGTTACCAACTCAAAAATAATTTTAAACTTTGAGATGTGCAAATACTTATTTTGAGATGTTCACTAAATATATCTATGTTGATAATCGAATAAAATTAGTAAACAAATGTAAGTATGAGAAAAGTATAGAAGGTATCAAATTTTAAATCCACTTCCGCTAGATTGATGAACATAATCCAATTTATCTTAAAATAATTCAATGAAATGGGTAATAAAATAATCAACGGGAGCAAATTTGTATAGGGGGCATTACATCATATCTTTATTTCTTTACCAGTCACCCCTTATGACGCTTAGTCCCCCTAGCATCGATGTTATAGCACTCAAACATTTTGCCATCACTTGAGTTCTCTAGAACAATAAAAGAGAATATAAAACTCTATAAAACTGGGGACTGACCCGATGCCTTTAGTGTCACCAGTGACAAGCGCGGTAATGATGCCTCCAAGACTCCATCTTGAGTTCTCTCAATCTCTCCCAAGCTTCCCCCTTCCTATGCCATACATAGTTATCGGACCGCGAGGATTCTTTTCTTCAACGAAGATCAAAGATCTCAAAGAGAAGTGATCGATATAAGTTGATAGTTTCAAAATTTAGAACCTCTCATCTCAAAGTATATACACATTGATGACCGTACACGTATACTCATAAGCCATATAATACATTAGACGTTCGGCACCTGCGACGGAAGCTTGAATGGAGTAGCACATGTTCAATTAGTCATATAAATACTCTTTGTTTGTTGTTGTTGGAGATTATGTTGTTTGTTGTTGTAAACAGAGTCGTGTAAAACTACTGTGGAGTGAGAGTAATGCTCTAGTTGTATCTAGAGGCTTTTACGGTTATGGTTACAACTTTGTATCATTCTGATATAGATAAGAGGAGCGATTCGTAGTTTCATTCTTATCATATACGTGATAGGATTTTCCTGGCTAATAGTTACTTAACGAATAGCACATGTTTAATTAAGAAAACAAAATAATTCCAGATTATGGATGTTGACAGCTCCGTATCCACTAGCACATGCATCTTGACATAATTTCCGGTCGGGTGTGTTAAAATCGTACTATATAATTGGTAACATTTGGTGACCAAAAAAATAAAAATAACAATTGGTAACATAAACAGTTTTCAAGAACTTAAAAAATATATATTACAATATCACGTGTCATCATAACATGGACTGATGGACAGTTGGTAAAATAAAAGGTAAATAATATGGAGTTATGGTTTATGGACCCTATAAATATATTTTGGAGAGTTATGAAAGTATTTTAGGCTTCTTCATACTTTTTTCTAGTTTAGGTTTATTCGTATTTTGTTTATAACAATGTCTGAATAACATGACCTTTCTTGTAATAATGTAATAATGTTATGACGTTTGGTGGTGTTTCCTACTAACTTGATTATAAATTCAGCTTACCTTCTAGTGTGTATCAGGAAAACAATTACTGAAATTAAGTGTTGCTTCATTGCTTGTAGACAAGAAATACAAAGATCTTATGTTTGATTTTTAAAACCTTTTAACAAATAAAAAAAACACACCAATTTGTAGGTTTTGTAATTTATGTTTACATGAAAAGGTTCAAAAAAAAAACAGAAAAAATCAAAAAAAAATTTACAAAAAGAGAAAAATTTTAGTGTGATTGGATATTGTGATTCAGATCATGGAGGTGATTTGGATAGGAAAAGATCAACTAGTGGATATATTTTCACAGTGGGTGGTAATACGGTGAGTTGGAAATCAAGTTTACAAAAAGTTGTGGCCTTATCATCTACTGAAGCAGAGTATATGGCTTTGACTGAAGCAGTGAAGGAAGCTATATGGATTAAAAATCTGTTGGAAGATCTTGGTTTGAAGTAGAAAAAGGCGCAAGTTTGGTGTGACTCTCAGTCTGCAATTTGCTTGTCCAAGAACAGTGTTTATCACGAGAGGACCAAGCATATGGCAATCAAGAGATCTTTTCTCAGTGACGTTATTGAAAAAGGTGAAATAGAAGTATCCAAAATTTACACTTTAGAGAATCCTGCGGATATGCTAACAAAAAGTATCCTTATTAACAAGTTTGATTTAGCTTTGGATGTTTTGAAGCTGATCAAATGGGAGTAAGTGTTAAAGCTTACAATGCTGGAGGTTAAACCCAAGTATGTCAGTTCACTATGGAGGAGAAGAATTGTATCAAGGTGGAGAATGTTATGCTGTGATCCAATTCAACTGGTTAGCTTGATGTCGACTTGGTTAGCTGGTTTAATGATGTTTCATTATTCTTTGGCATCGTTTTTGGAAGTCCAAGAAGGAAAATGATTTGGTTTCGAAGAAATCGGAATTGCAGAAGGATTAGGATTTATCCTTTTGTGTTGATATATATGCACCTTCTTATCCTCTCCTATATCTTAATTGATCTCTATCTTGTAATCTCTGTGAAGTTCTGTTCTTGAGCTTGAAAGAAACACTTGATACATTATAGTAAATTGTTGGGTTGAATCCAGCTCCAGACGTAGATTCATCACATCGGTGAATCGAACTGGGTAAACAATTCTTTGTGTCCTTGCTTTCTTATTTCGGTTTAACTTTTCTTTGATTCTGAGATTGTGTGTTGGTTGAGCTAATTTGTGTTGAGTTCTTGAGAGGTTATCGCTGTTAAAACTTAACAAGGACCATTTCACTTATTCTCTACCTAATTGGACCAGACCTCAATACTGTATAAACATTGTCCTTTTTACGTCCACATGCCCATGTATCGGTCATTCGCTTTTGCAATACCAAGCTCAATTATATACTTAGACAATCCTTTTCTTCATGTTTTCTCTTGTCTATCTATGGCTAAAACGATATATTCCACATAAAAATTAGATGCATGAGATGCTTTGTTTATATTATCAGGCTATCGATTCCCTTAAAATGTTTTAATCAATGTTTTCTTTATAACAACATATCTTTTTTTATTTCGAAATTTTAGACAACAGATAGATTTCAGAATATTGGACTCTCGATGGTTACCACAAACATATAAATATTCCAAAAGTCTTCCAGAATTAACAAGAAGACAGTCACAGACCCATAACCCGTACGTAGGTTTAATTTATGTATTGAATATATATAATCCGAACTTGCATATATGTGTTTTTAAGGCACAAGCTTGAAGGAGAAACCGTTGATAGTGACACCTCCGTCAACGCAGATGGCTTGGCCTGTAATGTAAGAAGCTGCAGGAAGACAAAGAAATGCCACAAGCGGTGAAACTTCGTTTGCCTCTCCAATACGCCCTACCGCTGTCCTCTTCTCCGCTTCTTTTTTAAACTCTTTGTCATTGAGACACTAAGAAATTTTAACAGTAATTAAGATCAAAATATATTTTTTTCATTTTTATTTCCATTTTCTCGAACTAGGAGAACTTTTTATTTTGGCCTTACATCGTTAACCAAAGGAGTTGTGATGAACCATGGGCAAACAGCGTTAGCCCTTATGCTGTCGCTCGCCCATTCGCAAGCTAAGTTTCTAGCCAGCTGATTCATGGCTCCTAAATTAGTTTATATACTTTTATATGTAAGTATCATAACACAAGGAATAGATTATATATATTTTAAGGAGGCCCATGTATATAAATACGGTACCTTTGGTTGCTCCATAAATGGATCCAACATTATTGATATGCACAATTCCAGCAGTGGACGACATGAGCACGATGCTCCCTGAACCAGATGCTTTCAACAAAGGGTGTGCGAGCTGCGAGAGATGGAAAGCTGACTCGAGATTTGTAGCCATTATAAACGAGTAATCTTCTGCTGTATACTCTGTGGTCGGCTTGACAATGAACGTACCGGCATTGTTGACCTATACAAGTATACATAAACACAATAAAACGCAACATGATTTGGTTCTTGTGGATTCCAATCTCAAAGGGGAGAATCTTATATATGTAAACTTACAAGGATGTTGAGTTTTCCTTGGAAGAGAGTGGAAACGGTCTCCATGAGTTTCTCTCGTTGATCACGAGAAGAAACGTCGTAGACAGAAGTGGTGACCTGAAACCCTTTTGCTTGCCACTCAAGTAAGCGTTCTTGAAGCTGAGTTTCGTCTCTTGCACATGTGTGGACTTTGGCTCCCATCATAGACAGTTCCTCCACCACAGCTTCCCTATTCATGAAACACACACAAACATAGATTCTTTAATAATAAATTATCATAGTTCAATAAAAGAGCATATCTATGAAAAGAAGGACTGACCCGATGCCTTTAGAGCCCCCAGTGACAAGAGCGGTCATGCCTCCAAGACTCCATCTAGAATTTGTTGCCATTCCTAGTTTTCAGCCAGTGACGACCTTTCATCAACGAAAGATCACACATCTTAAATAGACTAGTCGGCATAGCTTTGAATTTTGAAACTTGCCACCTCACGTACAAGACGTACTCACATTGCCAACAGGCCGACAGTCGACTTCGACCACACGTATCCATGATAGGGTATTCCTGGCTGTCAGTTTCCCTCATCTCAAGATTCCAGATCAGGGATGATAACCGGTCGACCCACAACCGGATCTAGCCATAAGTTCTCGTGAGGAGATCAGTCGTACTGTCGGCGCCCACAAGAAAGGACATACGAGTATATATTTTGAAGAGTTATCAAGATATTTGATGCTTGCTCGTACTGTATGTACGTAATTTTCTATGTGTTCATAAAACAACGCATATAACTTGTGTAAAAGTAGGAAAATCACTGTGTAACTTTTGTTTACCTTAACAAACGGACCATATACATATAAGAACAATAATTATCAAAATAGTAACAACTGACAAACAATACTCATAAACGTTATAATAGAAGGTTACACTCATAAGGTTGCTAGTTGATACGATATTTTCTTATTATTTAAGGTTATAAAATAATTTTAAATATTTCAACTATTATTGGGAATAACTTTGCACCTTTCTACAATCTGACGACACATGGACAACAGTACTAGGTCATGGCAACTGACTTAGGTTGGAGTCTCCAACCTCCTGAAAAAATACCTTCCAGCCGGTATTCAAAGGTAACCTAAAACACCTATGAAAACAATATTTGGTGGCGCCGAGTAACCGATTCCAAAAAGGAGTTTTACTGAAGGTAAAATATTAAACGATTTTTTTCTTTATTTAAATACCATTGTCATCACAAAATTTCACGATAATTTTCTATGATTTTTTTCTCTTTTTTGTTGTCTTTTTTTTTTTTGATAAAGTCTTTTTTGTTGTCTTTGAGTTTACGGATAAAATTATTAATTTGTTGCAACGAAGTTGTAATGAATCTTATGACAAATAGAAAAATAACTATATCAAGAATAAAAAATAGTTACCAACTCAAAAATAATTTTAAACTTTGAGATGTGCAAATACTTATTTTGAGATGTTCACTAAATATATCTATGTTGATAATCGAATAAAATTAGTAAACAAATGTAAGTATGAGAAAAGTATAGAAGGTATCAAATTTTAAATCCACTTCCGCTAGATTGATGAACATAATCCAATTTATCTTAAAATAATTCAATGAAATGGGTAATAAAATAATCAACGGGAGCAAATTTGTATAGGGGGCATTACATCATATCTTTATTTCTTTACCAGTCACCCCTTATGACGCTTAGTCCCCCTAGCATCGATGTTATAGCACTCAAACATTTTGCCATCACTTGAGTTCTCTAGAACAATAAAAGAGAATATAAAACTCTATAAAACTGGGGACTGACCCGATGCCTTTAGTGTCACCAGTGACAAGCGCGGTAATGATGCCTCCAAGACTCCATCTTGAGTTCTCTCAATCTCTCCCAAGCTTCCCCCTTCCTATGCCATACATAGTTATCGGACCGCGAGGATTCTTTTCTTCAACGAAGATCAAAGATCTCAAAGAGAAGTGATCGATATAAGTTGATAGTTTCAAAATTTAGAACCTCTCATCTCAAAGTATATACACATTGATGACCGTACACGTATACTCATAAGCCATATAATACATTAGACGTTCGGCACCTGCGACGGAAGCTTGAATGGAGTAGCACATGTTCAATTAGTCATATAAATACTCTTTGTTTGTTGTTGTTGGAGATTATGTTGTTTGTTGTTGTAAACAGAGTCGTGTAAAACTACTGTGGAGTGAGAGTAATGCTCTAGTTGTATCTAGAGGCTTTTACGGTTATGGTTACAACTTTGTATCATTCTGATATAGATAAGAGGAGCGATTCGTAGTTTCATTCTTATCATATACGTGATAGGATTTTCCTGGCTAATAGTTACTTAACGAATAGCACATGTTTAATTAAGAAAACAAAATAATTCCAGATTATGGATGTTGACAGCTCCGTATCCACTAGCACATGCATCTTGACATAATTTCCGGTCGGGTGTGTTAAAATCGTACTATATAATTGGTAACATTTGGTGACCAAAAAAATAAAAATAACAATTGGTAACATAAACAGTTTTCAAGAACTTAAAAAATATATATTACAATATCACGTGTCATCATAACATGGACTGATGGACAGTTGGTAAAATAAAAGGTAAATAATATGGAGTTATGGTTTATGGACCCTATAAATATATTTTGGAGAGTTATGAAAGTATTTTAGGCTTCTTCATACTTTTTTCTAGTTTAGGTTTATTCGTATTTTGTTTATAACAATGTCTGAATAACATGACCTTTCTTGTAATAATGTAATAATGTTATGACGTTTGGTGGTGTTTCCTACTAACTTGATTATAAATTCAGCTTACCTTCTAGTGTGTATCAGGAAAACAATTACTGAAATTAAGTGTTGCTTCATTGCTTGTAGACAAGAAATACAAAGATCTTATGTTTGATTTTTAAAACCTTTTAACAAATAAAAAAAACACACCAATTTGTAGGTTTTGTAATTTATGTTTACATGAAAAGGTTCAAAAAAAAAACAGAAAAAATCAAAAAAAAATCAAAAAAAAAAAATCTAAGATATAAACATTTACATTTTCTTATAAATTACATTTCTATAACATTATCAGACGAAAACGATGGCTCTCCTTTCTTTAGTTTTGTTTTGACATAAAACACATTCATATTATTCAACTATAGTTGATATAGCGAAGCAACCGGCATAGATTGCTCTCCTTTCATTTTTATTCAACAATAAAACAGGTGTTCTTAAGACGCTAGAGATTGCGAGTTTATTTGAAAATAAATACACAGTAAACAAATAAACATAGACACAAACCAAAACAAACAATCAACGTACGCCAGTTAAATCGGAGGCTTGAAAGAGAAGCCATTGACCGTGGCACCTCCGTCAACGCAGATTGTTTGGCCAGTTATATAAGAAGCTGCCGGAAAACAAAGAAATGCCACAAGCGATGATACTTCATTTGGTTTACCAGCACGTCCCATTGGTGTCTTCTTCTCCACTTCGTCTTTGTACTCTTCATCATCGAGATACTGATTAAGAGATTTGGGCATAAGTTAAAATTCACAAGTCATTATATTTCTTATATTTATATCTAGTATATAAGGAGCTAGATAATTGTTATTTGTATTTATTTCTAATTTTATTGCCTTACATCTTTAGCTAAAGGAGTATCAATGAACCATGGACAGACAGAGTTAACCCTTATCTTGTCATTTGCCCACTCGCATGCTAAGTTTCTTCCTAGCTGATTCATAGCTCCTAAAGCACGCAGATTTTTGTATACTCATGTTAATGTTAGTCTCATAACTTAAAGGATCATGATTTTTTTGAGTATGTATATACCTTTAGTTGCTGCATAGATAGAACTAATATTGACATGCACAACTCCTGCTGCGGAGGACATGAGCACGATGCTCCCTGAACCAGAGGCTTTCAACAAAGGATGTGCGAGCTGTGAGAGATGAAAAGCGGACTCGAGATTTGTAGCCATCAGAAACGAGTAATCTTGTGATGTATACTCTGTGGTTGGCTTTGCTATACACGTTCCCGCATTGTTTACCTATACATATTTGTTTATATAGGCCCAAAACAAACATAATATATAAATACAGTTATACAGAACAAAATCACTTGATCTGGCTCAAAATCTTATTGATCCTGCTCTTATACATTTACTTACAAGGATGTTGAGTTTTCCTTGGAAGAGAGTGGAAACAGTTTCCATGAGCTTCTCTCGCTGGTCACGAGACGAAACGTCGCAGACAGAAATGGAAACCTGAAACCCTTTTTCGTGCCACTCACGTAAGCGCTCTTGAAGCTGAGTTTCATCTCTGGCACATGTGTGGACTCTTGCTCCTAACATGGCTAGTTCCTCCACCACAGCTTCCCTATTCATCATACACATGGGTTGAAACATTGAGATACAATCAAAGACCATATGATAAATATATACACGGGATATTAGGATAGTATATATGTGAAGTATGATGAATTGGAACTGACCCGAGGCCTTTCGAGCCACCTGTGACGAGAGCAGTCATGCCTCCAAGGCTCCATCTAGATTTGTCGTCTCTCAAGTTTTCTTCTATCTTAGCCATTTCCGGATATCAGTTTCTTTAATGAAGGTCACATATATATACTAGTTGTGAGGATGGACAATAAGAAATTACGTGATTGTTTTGAACTTTGGAAACCCTTCATCTCAAAATCAACGTTATGATAAATTTGATAATGATTTGTTTTCTTTTTTCAATGAAACTTCCACATTATAATCATGAAAATTCTCTTTTCATATATTAGAGTGGAAAATCTTAGACAAAACTGAAAATTCCACAGTTAGAATGATGACTTTTATGTTAGTTAAAAATCGGTTTAAAAGTCGGACACTATGATAATAATGGCTTCTAGTGTTTAGTAAAAATCTTAAACATTAATATATGAACATTCTTAAGATATTTCTGTCACATTTATCAATATAGTGAGCCTTAAAGTCGGATCGATAATGACTATAGTTTTCTGGGATTGTAGAAACTTTGACAGTTAACTAAAGCACTTTGGTTTTAAAAAATTATTATTATGGATTTTGGTTTTAGAGACTTTGATTAATAAAAGGAAAAAATTTCATTTATTTTCATTACATTCATTCCCTACAAGAATTTTGAGTTTTAATAGCACAGCAGTATAGCGTTTATGGCAATAATGCTATCGTTATTAGACCTTTACTTTTTAAATAGCGTTTGTGTATATGTAAACATTATGTTATATTGTATTAAAAATTAATTTTTTTTTTCTGTATTTTTGGGCTATATTTAATAGCAACACCAAATAGTAAACGCTATGATAGTGTTAGGCGGTAAACTAAAAATTAGATCCCGCGACAATTAGAAAAATTTGAAGGCTAAAACTTTTCACTTTTCGACAAAAATCCCCAATTGCCTAGGAACCCTAAATTTTCATTTCTTCTCTCTCTCTTTTTTTGCTCGATTTTTACTGTCTTTTTGTGAAATCCGACTGTGTCCCACACAAATTTTACTCTCCCAAATAGATCTTTGTCACATTACCTAAAATTTCACTCTCCGAAACAGATCTTAGTCACAGTCTTTGCAAAATCGGATTGTCTCCCGAGTCTTTCCAGCTTCTCCTCGCTCAATTGTGGTTTTATTCTTCTGGTAAATCTCACTCTTTTATACGAAATCTCATTCTTGTTCATTCTTTCGATCTAGGGTTTTATTCTTCTGATTCTTCTGATCTGTTTCTAATTGATTATTTTCGTTTTTTTGTCGGTCAATTTAAGGAAAAGTGAAGACAAATTTAGAAGGTATCTCACTCCAACTTGATTCTTCTAACATATCTTGTTCTTTTGTGTTGTGACTTAACGTGAGTGTCTCTGATTACTTGTGTGCACATTTGGTCGGAGCTGTTGTAACATGAATAAAACTTGGGTCTGGTTACCAAGGTATTAACTTAAATGTTCTTCATCCATATCATTTCAGAGTCGGGTTTCTTAGTTTTTATTTGTCTACCTTTATTACTTACAGGAATAGTCTTGAGTATGAGCTAGGAGCAACTAAATTTGTGTTTGATTCAGCAAGATGTTTGGGTAATCTATCAAATATGTTCTGTCCTTTCGTTGACTGTCGCAATGTGGTTCATCAGTCAAATGAGACAGTGTTGGAGCATCTGGTTATTAGAGGGATGGATCTAAAGTACAAGAGAAGTAAATGTTGGAGTAAACATGGGGATATAAGGATTGAAAAGACAGCGGATGCTGATACGTCTGAGTATGAGGCTTATGAGTTGATTAGGACAGCTTTCAAGTCGAGTGAAGTCAAGAAATTATCTCAGAATCACAATGTAGAAGAGTTGGAGGGTATCGACAGTAAAGAGGAAACCGAGTTTAGGAAGAAGTTAGAGGATGCAGAAACTCCCTTATACTTGACGGCTGCGAACTACACAAAGGTTTCTGCAATCATGGGACTTTACCGGATAAAGGTCAAGAGTGGGATGTCAGAGAATTTTTTTGATCAGCTACTGACAATAGTTCATGACATGCTACCTGGAGACAATGTGCTGCCTAAGTCTACAGATGAGATGAAGAGATTCTTGAAGCTTTTTGGTTTTGGTTATGAGTCCATTCACGCCTGCATAAATGATTATATCCTTTATCGAAATCAATATGCAGAGTCAACAAGTTGTCCAGGATGTAATGAATCAAGATGGGAAACAGATAATCTCACCAGTGAGGAGAGGAAAGGGATTCCAGCAAAGGTGCTACGGTACTTTCCAATAAAAGATAGATTTAGGAGGATGTTTAGATCAAAACGGTTGGATGAGGATTTGCGTTGGCACTTCACTAATGCTAGTGAAGGTGGTACAATGCGGCATCCAGTGGACTCCTTGACTTGGATCCAGGTAAACGATAAATGGCCAGAGTTTGTTGGGGATGCTAGAAACCTTAGACTAGGAATTTCTACTGATGGGATGAATCCGTTCGCTATCCAAAACACCAAGTTCAGCACATGGCCAGTGTTCTTAGTCAATTACAATATGGCTCCAACGGAGTGTATGAACGAAGAGAACATCATGTTGTCAATATTGATACCTGGGCTAACCGCACCAAGCAACAATATTGATGTATATCTACAACCGTTGATAGATGACCTAAAAGACTTATGGAATGATGGTATGGAGGTTTATGACTCGTTTAAGCAGGAGATTTTCACTCTAAGAGCTATATTGTTGTGGAGTATCACTGACTATCCAGCATTAGGTACATTAGCTGGATGTAAAGTGAAAGGGAAGCAAGCGTGTATTGTCTGTGGGAAGGATACACCTCATAGGTGGTTAAAGTTCAGTCGTAAACATGTATATATGGGTAACAGGAAGCGTTTGAGACCTGGGCATCCTTATAGACGTAGAAAAGGGTGGTTTGACAACACGGTGGAGGTTGGTACTACAAGTAGAATTCAGAGTGGAGCAGAAATACTTGAGAGCCTTAAAGATTTTAGGAATGAATTTGGTAGACCTTTAGATAAGAAAGGCAAGAGAAAAAGAGTTGAAGCAGATGATGATGATGTGAGTTCAGCTGATGAATATGAAGAAGGCAACGATAAATGGCGGTGGAAAAAAAGATCAATCTTCTTTGACTTACCTTATTGGAAGGTTAGTAGATATTATAATGAAAATTGAATTTGGTTCTGAATTTTAACTACTATAGTGTGTTTCTGATTTTCACTTGTTGAATGTTGCAGTATCTGCATGTGAGGCATAATATTGATGTCATGCACGTGGAAAAGAATGTGTCTGATGCACTATTATCTATTCTAATGCATAGTGGAAAATCCAAGGATGGGTTGAAAGCCAGGAAAGACTTAGAAGACATTGGTATTCGAAGAAACTTACATACGGAGATACGTGGGAAGAGAACCTACTTACCTCCAGCTGCGTATTGGCTTTCTAAGGAAGAGAAACGTAAATTGTGCAGAAGGTTATCCAAATTCAGAGGTCCTGATGGATATTGTGCCAACATCTCCAATTGTGTATCAGTAGATCCTCCCAGCATTGGTGGTCTGAAGTCACATGACCATCATGTCATAATGCAGAACCTGTTTCCGGTGGTATTGAGAGGTTTACTGCCTAAAGGACCTCGTATAGCAGTGAATCGTGTATGCAATTACTTTAACAGGTTTGCCAACGTGTAATTGATCCAGAGAAGCTAATTACACTAGAGTCAGAGTTCGTGGAAACAATGTGTCAGTTGGAGAGATACTTTCCACCTTTACTTTTTGACATTATGGTTCACCTACCAATACACCTAGCAAGAGAAGCACGATTGGGTGGCCCTGTACACTTCAGATGGATGTACCTTTTTGAGAGGTAATTTTTATGTTCTATATATTTAAGATGTTAACATACGTGTAACTATATACATCATAACGAGTTTTCTTATGTACATGTAGATACATGAAGACACTAAAGGCATATGTGAAGAATTTTGCAAGGCCAGAAGCTTGTATGGTTGAGGGCTACTTGGCTGGTGAATGTCTTGCGTTTTGTTTAGAGTTCCTTCAGAAGTTTGTTCCAGTTGAAGAAAAACTTGCTCGCAATGAAGATGTTGAGGCAGATGATCATGTCCTTGAAGGTCGACCACTGCAGAAAGCCACAGAAAAGATTCTTACAGATAAAGAGCGAGACATAGCTCATCGGTATATTCTCATGAATACAGAAGTCATGGAACCATATATTGAGTAAGGGTAAATCTGATTGAGTTTGTTCTTTACAAACTTGGACTTTTACGAAATCTGAGTCTAACTACATGGAAAACATGTTGCATTTGGAAGAACTGCAAGCTAAAGATGTAAGATGCGCAAAAAATTCAACTCTATTGTGGAAATATCATAATGAAAGGTTCCTACAGTGGATCAAAGAAAAGGGTTAGAAGAATGTCATATATCAATTTGTTAGTTATAAATTTGATTGTGGTTGTGTTCATGACAAATAATTGTTTTTGTTAAACTGTTAGATACCAAGTAACTCGAAGGAGCATTCTAGTAGACTGATATGGCTTGCTTTTGGACCAAGATATATCACTCAAACTTACAAGGGTTTTTTAGTAAACGGCCATCTCTTTCAAACAGATGATGTCAAGAGGAAGACTCAGAATAGTGGAGTAACTTATGAAGCATTCTCTATGTGTAGAGCTAGTGCTAAAGATACGAGACAAATGGCAGACATTGTAGCATTCTATGGAGTGATAAAGGAGATCGTATTGATGGACTACCACATGTTCCAGGTTCCACTATTTAGGTGTAGTTGGGCTAACAAAGAGAATGGAGTGAAAGAGGAAGACGGTTTACACTTGCCAGTCTCCATATGAACCAGACATCATTCTTAAATGATCCTTTCATTCTAGCATCGCAAGCTAAACAAGTTTTTTACTCCAGAGATGATGAGAACTCACCTTGGTATGTTGTCATGCGGGCACCACCAAAAGGATACAACATGATGGACACTGTAGAGGAGTTAGTTCCTGCACAATCATCAGTCCAGCCAATTGAAGATTTAGGAGATCATGAGACTGATGATGACAGTTTTTGTGTTAGGGATGATTGTGAAGGTGTTCTAGTGTAAGATTTAATTAAAAACTTGATTGTGTTTCAGGTAACCAAAGAAGATGAAACCTGTAGCTGCTAAAGTAGTTCGTCGCAGTAAGCGCCAGGCAGGAGTTGAAGTGAGTCCTGTATTATCCTTGAGGAAGAAGAAAAACAAGAAGGCTCATGTAAGTGAAGGAGATAATAGTGCAGAGGAACCATATCAGAGTGTTGAGATGATGCAAAATGTAATTGAAGAAGATAAGAACGCATAGGAACCAGATGTTGGAGAAAGAGATGAGACTAAAGCAAAAGAAGACTCACCCCGTGTACAAGAATCCAACACCTCTGAAACACAAAACACAACAATCAGATAACCAAAAGAGGAAGTCAAGAGGTCCAACGAGAATGCGCAAAGTGGCAAAGCATGATGACGATAAGGTGGATTTGGAATTTAATGCTATGGGTGAGCATGTTGGCAGTGGATCAGTGACACTCTCCTCTTTCCTTGGTCCTCTTGTGAGAGAGCATGTGCCAGTACTGCTAGATGACTGGAGACATCTCGATGAAAGGAAAAAAGACGTAATGTGGGAAGAAATTCAGGTAAGCTTGACTACGTGTATATCTATTAATAATCTGTAAATATTTTTAATGTTTTTAATTTGACAGGTGAGGTTCAATTTGAAAGAAGATTGGCAAAAAGATGCACTCTTAAGGCAAATGGGTGGTTTGTGGAGGGCTTCTAAATCTACGCTGGCTAGAAAAGTTTGAACTACTAAAAGCAAGGTTAAATTACAGGAACTAAAGCCTAGCAACATCCAATGTGCATCAGCTTGGAACAGTTGGGTGAATAGCAGGAATAGCACAGCTTCTAAGGTTATTTTAAAACTTCCCATTGATTATTTAACTTTTTTTTATGTATATTACTTATGGGCATATCTTTGTGTCAATAGGAAAAAAGTGAAAAATTCAGACGTATGAGGAAGGGTCAAATTTTCTCACACCACCAGCCGCAAAGGAATGTCTCGCTTAGCTAATGACATGGTATGTGTGCCTCTGTATTGAATTGGTTGGTTGTATGACTAATTGAGGTATTTTTGATAAAATCTACATCAACTTGTAGAAAAAAAAAGAGTTCTGATCCTAGGAAAGTTACTAGAAGTAAGGTGTGGCTAGCAGGACATACACATTCTGATGGAAGACCTGTGAGGGAAAAATTTGCAGAAACTATTGTAAGAATTTTCTAAAATCATAATGTTTGTTCTTTAAGTTATTTGAAAGTAGTTTCTATATGTTGTGTATCAATTTTGAATTCAGGAAAAGATCAAGACAATTGATAGTGAAATGGACTCCACAACCACGGATAATGTTAGAGACGATGTTGTGAGTCAGGTAATTGGAAAAGACAAACCAGGAAGACTTAGGGGCATGGGCAGAGGCGCTACTGTTACCAAGATGGCATTCTTACAGACTAGAGACTCCCATGTCCAGAAGCTTGATGCTACTCAAGCAGAATTACTTACCAAGATTGCGGATTTGGAGAATGTGGTTAGTAACTTAGCTGGTAAAAAGGTAACTATTTTAAACTGGTTCTGTCATGATGTGAAATTTTAAGGTGTAATTTCGAATTAGATACCAACTTATATGCATGTTTTGGTTATCATGTCCTTGCAGAGTCATGATCGGGTTTCACAGTCTGACTTAAGCGATGCTACCAAAGGAGGAATTAGATGCCAGCTATTGGATTGGTGTTCGACTAATGATGTGGTTGTTGGTGAAGGAGAATACTGTTCAAATGAACCTACATATAAGATTGGTCGCATTCCATTGGGTCCTAATGCAGCAGCTGTAATTGTGAAGTCTGCATCAATCCCAGAAGCATATATCTTGAGACATACTCCAACCATTGTCTCACTTAATCAAGCTGTAGGAGGTGAAATTGCATGGCCCACTGACAAGATAATATTGGACGATTTCCTATCCCAACCTCCTAACACTGCTAGTGAAGAGGTAAATTACGACTGCTGTGTTTCTCTCTAGAATAATGTGAATTAGATTACTAATATTTGATTGTATATTTTTTGCGACTTGTTAGCAACCGGATGCATCACTAGGAAGAGTTCACATCTTTGATTATTGGAATGGAAATGGTGATTTGATTGCTGAGGGTCTGTTGTTGTCAACTGATCCTAAACATTTGGTGAACGATATTGCACTAGGACCAAATGATATAGTTGTTAAGGTCCAGCTAGTGGTAAACTCTGATGCTTATTTATGGAGACCAATGCCTGAATACTCAATCATGGGTGATGCACTAAATGAGACCATAGCATGGCCTATTGATAAGATAAACCTAATCGAAACACTTCCAAGAGATGAATCAACCAGGAAATCAAGTCAGGTAAGTTTTTGCAACTAGTTTTTTGAATGTTTGATTGGTTGAAAATTTGATTGCAATTGTTGTTCTGATGATGTGTTATAATTTTTGCTTATAGAGTGCTAGTCCCAGTACTGGTAGTAGCAGCAAATGTGCTAAACATAAGTGTATTTTGTTGGATATTGATAACTCTAGACAGAGAGTTGCAACCGGTCGTTTATCTTTAACTGATCCAGCAGAGAAGGTTCATTTCGTCCTTTTAGGTCCCAATGCTAGCAAGGTATGGGTAGAGGTTTCAAAGGTTGATGGTGCTAGAGTATGAAAAGCAAATTCTGAAGTTGAATTCATAGCTGATGTTGTAGGAACCACTGTGGCTTGGCCTAATGACAATATTATATTCATTTGAGGCTGACTTTGAATGAACTTGTATCTTTAGAATGTTTGTGGCTTGTATGAACTTGTATCTTTAGAATGTTTGTGGCTTTGTGGCTTTCAATCTTATTGGATATTTTAAATTTTTTTTAAACAAATCACAATTTTTACCCAAAAAAAAAAAGAATAAAAAAAAAAATTTTAAAATTAAAACAATTACATTTATATAAATGCTATAGTAATATTTAAAACAACATTTTAAAAACGCTGTTATAGAATATTTTATTGCAGATGGACAAACGCTATTATAGCCGCAAATACGATAGCAGAATAAAAAAACGCTATATAAAGTGTCTGACTTATAATGATGGGCGCAGATATAACGTTTGTTAAAACGCTATAGTATTGATAGATAGCGTTATTCCGATGCTATTAAAACTCAAAATTCTTGTAGTGATTCTTTGGTTGGGTCTAGAAAATCCATTGTTACAGCAAAGATACATTGTTTTTATTCATCAAATTCACCTCACAAGGTTGAAAACAAAACATTTAATGGGAAGACTTTATGAGATTGATCACTTCATGTAAAGAAGAATTTAGAAGGCATGAACGGAGAGAGCTCCATCAACACATATGGTTTGGCCTGTAACGTAAGAAGCTGCAGGAAGACACAGAAACGCAGTCATTGCAGCCACTTCTTCTGGCTCTCCAGCACGCCGCATCGGTATATTGGGCGCAATGCTCTTTGCAAACTCTTCTCCTTGTATAAACTAAACAAAAGAGAAACTAATTAATTTTTATGATCAGATAACATTTTGTATAAAAGAGTGTATTTAAAGAGTTTACAGTTTTAGCTGGAGGAGTTGCAATGACTCCAGGAGCAACAGAGTTAGCCCTAATGTTGTCTCCAGCCCATTCGCACGCTAAGTTCCTCGCCAACTGGCAGATAGCTCCTTTGGTTGCACCATAGATGGATCCAACGCTACATGAGACAACTCCAGCAGCAGAGGAAATGAAGACGATGCTTCCAGATCCAGAGGATTTGAGTAGAGGATGAGCAAGCTGACACAAATGGTATGCAGACTCCAAATTTGGTGAGATTTGATATGAGAAATCCTCAGCTGTAGATTCTGTGGTTGGCTTTGTCACACATGTCCCTACATTGTTTATCTATATATACCAAATATTTAGTATATTTATCCTAATTTTGGTGGTGAAACAGAGAAGAGAAGACATACGAGGATGTTGAGTTTGCCTTCAAACAGAGAGGAGACATTTTGCATCAGTTTCTCTCTATCGGTATGGGATGATATATCATAGACTGATCCTGTGACTTTGAAGCCCTTCGTTTCCCATTCTTTTAAGCATTGGTTAAGCTGAGACTCGTCTCTGGCACACGTATGTATCGTTGCCCCAAGGCCTGCAAGTTCCTCTAATATAGCATGCCTAGAGATTCATCAATGTGTAAGCAAAATAAGGGTTTATGTTGCTTGTAACTAGTGATGTTAATATGGGTCTTAAGCCCACGAGTGTAAACGGGCCTAGCTTATTTTTTTAGACCCGAACCCACTTAAAAAACACAAAATCATAAATGGACTTAAAAGGGCAGACCCATTAAGACCCGAATACTAACGTGTTTGAGCAAAATATTATCAGGTAGCCCGTTTACTTCCAGCTCCTGTTACGCCACCGTCGCGCCACTGTCAGATTCAGAAGAAGAGAGTCGTGTCTTCTTCTTCCAGCTCCTCTTTCGCTTGCTCTTGGATCTCGGTTTGGCCGGTGTTCAAATGGGTTCACATGGGTTCCCCTGAAGAATTTGCTACAGATCTCAAATCTCTCAATCCTATGTAAGAATAGGATTGAGCTGTCGTCAATTTAGTCGCCGCCTCTGTTGCGATTAGCAAGGTAGGTTTTTTCTTTGGGTATTGATGATGAGAATAGGACGTGGTTTTACACTCAAGCTTTCTCATCAGATTTGGATTTGATTAGGGCTAACATTGGATTAGGACAAGGCCATTAAGAGGTTCATTGTGAGGAACATTGTGGAGCAGGCTGCTATCAGAGATGTTCAGGAAGCCAGTGTCTACGATGGTATCCTAATCCTTTTCATTCATTCCTCTCTTTTTGTTTTTTTCAATCTACATTACATTTCCTTATAAAGTTTTGATTTTTTGGATTGTCCTGAGATTTGTAACTCTTGATTGAATATGTCTTATAGGATACATATACCTTACCTAAGCCGTATGCAAAGACTCAGTACTGTGTCTCTTGTGCTATCCACTCTCATGTTGTGAGAGTTCGATCCCGCACCAACCGTAGGGTCCGTACTCCTCCACCCCGTTTTGTCAGACGCAAGGTAATCCTCTCTCTCTCTCTCTCTTTCCTCAACTCAATGATCCTTGATAGTTTTAAGCTTCATTTCTCAATTTTTGGTTAAAAGCTTACTTCATTTGTGTTAGGATCAGAAATGTGTAACTTGTCTCCGAATACGAAGATAGTTTGAAGTAAATCTAGTTACTAAAGACTTGTATTGTACAACGTGTAGTTTTGAATTTTGCATTATCAAATTCAAAACGGGTCTAAACGGGTCAAATAAATGGGCAGGGTTCTAAACGGATACAGGATCTAAACGGGCAGGATATAAACGGGTCCAAAACGGGCAGGGCTTAAATGGGCAGAGTCTAAATGGGCAGAGTAGTCCCATTTTAACATCACTACTTGTAACGCAAGAAAATATAACTTGGAAAATGATGGTAGAAGACAATCCCAATGCCTTTGGTTCCGCCAGTGACTAGAGAGGTCATGCCTTGAAGACTCCATCTGCTGCTCTGTTCTTCTCTAGCCATTGTTGTGTGATGATTTATGTTCTTGTTTGATGAGAATTGATAATGAAAGTAATGGCTATATATAACGAATAAACTGATACGAGGTAATGAGAATGTTCAAAGTAATTATGCAAAGCTAACGTATCTACTGACGTTGTGACTGGTTTGTGGTAGGGAAACAAATTAAAGATCAAATCCATAAGACAAGACTGGATTAGGTTTGGTTTTAAATATTTAATTGGGAAAGTGATGATTACGTAACTAGTGATGCCTCTTCCAATAATTTACTAAAGATGGTTTGGTAGTGATTAGGACAGTTTATAAAGCCAACAATATAAATTATTGGGCTTTCTTCGGCCCATTTATAATTATCTCTCAATCTCAAGAAGACATGAACCGTTGGATGTAAAAAAAAAAACTAAAACTGAGTTATGTGTTCAGCCAGTATCTGAAGAGATAGGATCTCGGAGTGGACGAACCATGTCTGCGACAACACCATCTCTATCTTTTTCAAATTTCAGACCAAGATTTCAAAATCCAGTTAAAACCCTCCATTTATCTCCACTCTCTTGGTCTGTTTCAAGAAGAAAGATCTTGTCTTCTAGGAATCTTCGTCTTCAACAGGAAAAAAAAACCCAACTATGGAGTCTCTCTGCAACTCCAGAAAAAATATCTCAAGAGATCGTTTCTTCTGATTCTTCTTCTGGAGCAATTGTGCCAAGTGGTGACCAAGATGGTGTTGCTTTGATTATACAAGTGCTTCTCATTGTTGCTTTTCTTGCTCTCACTGTTCTCACCATTGGTGTAAGTTTTATCCACACAAACCAAATCTTATCCATAACTTATCAAATCAAAATTAGGACCCGGTTTGCGAGTTTTTAAACTGGTTTTGAGATCATGTGAATGAATTTTTACAGGTTGTGTACATTGGAGTGACTGAGTTTCTTGGGAAGAGGGAGAGAGAGAAGTTTGAGAAGGACGAAGCAGCAAAGAGGTCTAAGAAAGGTGGGAAGAAGAAGGCAATGAGAGCCAGAGCCAGAGCTGGACCAAGAGGTTTTGGTCAGAAGATTGAAGATGATGACTTTGACATTGATCTTGAATGATTTTGTTCCATTGTTAGTAGAGAGAGACAAGATTGATTTTGTTTGTAAGGTTGATCTGTAATTGTCGGAGCTATGTTCTGTTTCTTGTGTACCAAGGAGCTTGGTCGATATAAACAACAAGATTGCAAAGTTACAGAAATGAAAAAGTTCATCGTGAAATAGGAAACAAGAGTTTGATGAAACAAATTACATAGATGGAGAAAATAAGAAACACTAAAAAATGGGATTGTCCTAAAAGCATGAACACATTCTCACTTCTACACATTTTGGCAATGAAACAGCCATTCTCTTGTGTGAAGGAAACCCTAAAATCCTCAACATTTATCAACCCATCTTTACACCATTTCTCTGCATTTAATCTCTCTCACTCATCAGCCTAAAGTGGGATGTTTGGTTCTATGTATCGAAAACCGTAAGCAACTACACAATTTTACAGATTTTGCAGAGAAAACAAAGCTCTCCTTCACAATTTCCCCGCAGATTATTTCCGGTTTAGATCTTACCTAATTCTCAAAACGCTATGGCAGAGCCATCCACCCTAGTTAAGCTGTACAACACTTGCGGCCTTACGCCATCTGAGGCTGGGTTAGGGACTGCAAAGCCATTCTCCTCTCTGCATATAAGAAAACAAAAACACAGACATTGAAATACTTACAGACACCTCTTCAACCAATTAAGGCGAGACAAATAAAAGCAGCAGAAACAATTTGGGAGTTCGTAGTAGATAAAGGTTGAAACTTTAGACACAAAGAACATACTATACATACCTCCAGCAGCAACGAGTTTTTCAACACGAGCAACGATATGCTTTCCATAAGTGTATTTCTTTAAAGCATTAAGATGCACTTTAATACGAGTAAGTATCAGCTCACGCTGTTGGTCATCACATGTCTCTAAAACTTTTTGCACTACATAGTTGGCAAACTGATCCTTCATCATCGCCTATATATAAAAGATGAAGAAGCTTATGAGCTAAAAGTTTCTTTATTTACCCCAACCATCATCTGAAAGAATGTGTTTGACAAACCTGAAGAGGCTCGTTTTCGTCAGTTGTGCCCAGCATTTCATTCACCAGCAATTCCCGTTCTTCTGGACCTCCAAAAGTCAAACATTTCTCAACAACGTTTGATGCAAACTTCTGCTGGCTCATCTGAACAATCTTCCCCGCTAATTCCTTGATTATTGCAGTGCGCTCATCAGGCTTTCCATGCTCCAATACATGCTGTCAACAAACGTGTTTTAGTTTTGAGCAAACTGTATAAAATAACCAGTTGCAGTATAACTCTTATTTTTTACAAACCTGAATAACATAGTTTCCATACTGATCTTGGGCCAGCATACTAACAGTGGCCATGATTTCGTCCATAACCTTACTCTGTGTATCAGGCTCATGGCAGTGTTCCAATACCCTCTGCAGCATAAGACGAGAAGAGTTATACTTAGAGCATAAGATCAAGAAATGAATAATCTTTCTTTATTACTAAGAGCAAGAACCTGAATAACACGACACCCGTATGGGTGAGTGGAGAGGGTCACAACATTGCCAAAGAAAGTGGAAATAATAAATTCAATGTTTTCTTCAGGCACACATTCAATGCACTTTTGAACCACATGGTTCCCATTCTGATCGCGTACGCATCGCATCACATGTCCATCAAGTTCTTTTACCATTTTAATTTTCTGGTCCAGATCAACTACCTCAATTGCCTAAAAAGGTAAACACAGAAATGAAAATAAAACTCTTAACAGTTCTTGAGGATCGAATATAGACTTATAGAGAACAGCAAAACAGGTGACAACTAGACTTTACCTTCTGGATAACACGACAACCATACATCTGTAAGCTAAGAGGCAAAACATTGTCAAAGAGTTTATCTGCCAATTCTCTCCTCTGAGGCGGGAGTCCATGCTCAAAGAACTGTAGGAAATAAGCAAAGTCAGGAATCACTAATGTTACAATATCTTAACCCAAAGTAAAACAAAAGAGGAAGACTAAATAAATCTACCTTCTGAATCACATAGTTGCCAAAAACGTCAGTCATCAGGGCAAGAGCTTGTGGCATGATCTCCTCATAAACCATGGTTTTCTCATCAGTTGTTGCTGTCTCAAGTTTCTGCTGAATAAACCGGCTTCCATATTGATCCGAACTGGTCAAGAAAACTCCAAGTACGTGTTAGCTTGGGACAAATTGTACATAAGAGAAAAAGGTAGAGAACTTTCCAAGTAATACCTGAACTCTACAACATGGCTAGCTATTTCAGAAAGTTCGAACCCTCTTGTTTTGTTACTTTTGAACTCTTCAAGCATTGAAGATCCAAAACCTTCATCCAAACAAGTATCCATGTGCCAAGAACCCACTACCCCACCGGCATAGTTTCTTGTTGCAGACGGGTATCGCATATTAACTTCACCTCGTCTCATCGGGCTACAAGGTGATACAAGAGAATTTGGCAGAAGATGATGAGCCAATGGGCTGCCAGGATATGACATATTAGACGCAAATGTTGGACTCCCATAATCGCTATGGCTGTTAGGGCTACCGGATTTGTAAGGGACACCATACTGTGATTTCTGAGCTCCGAGATAAGCCCTCTGGAGTTCAAGCATATTCATGTATGAATTACCCATAAAGTTCCTGTCCATTGACGGATCATTCAGAAGATCAAGAGAATCAGCATACTGATGATACATTGGGTCTGCCATATGTGACTGCAGACCAGCACCTCCTCCCATCATTCGATTACTGAACCTGCCAAGATTACGTGATTCAGAGAGGTTTTGGCCAGAAGATACATAACCTCCGCCATGAAGTCTGGAATCCATTCCAGAAAATCCCATAGCAGATGCTGCAGAAACATTTTCATACATTGGAGAATAGTTATTAGTTCCAAGTTGGCTAGCCATCATAGAAGCTACAGCTGGATTTAGTGCATAATTTTTCAAACAATAGTTTGCGCTATCAAGATGCTGGTAAGGAGTAGCAAGTCCACCCAGTCCACCTCCATCATTATAGGCAGACCCCTGTGACCCTCGCAATTGTGGATTCTTCCAAGAACCAGTACCGTTGTGGGCTTGGTCAGATTTGTTTGGAAAAACGTGTTGATTGACATCATTGTGCCCACCTTGCAGTCCAAACATATAGTTCCTGACCTTTTCGACATCTTGCTCAGCCTGATCCCGTTCATCTAACCCGCCACCGCCTGACAGGTTCATGCCAGATAAAGCATTGACAAGATCAGAAGACTCGTTGAGACCAGTTGTGACACCGTTGAACGGGCTATGGTTACTTGTGTTCCTCTTATCATTTGAACTCACTCTCCCACTCCCAATGGGAGTAAGGCAGGGACTAGGCACCCTAGCAATGGCCTGTGGATCTGGAGTTCCATTTCTGGACAAAGAAGAGCCCAGTACAGCTGCGTAGCTGTATGGAGATGGTGCACCAATGCCGCCTTGTGATGCAGATGGAGACAGATTATTCTTAGAGTCAGCATTTTCATCAAAGGCATTACGACTTGCAGGACGGGACGGCTGCTTTGCGGGAGGATTTCCATGCCCCATATCAGCCTGCACAAAAGCAATCCACCAATTTTACATAAGCAAAAATATCTGCATAGAGAAATATACACATACAGAGAGAATTATCTGAGAGAGAACACATTAACAAAGTATCAAAGCATAATGAACAGTAGACAACCAAAAGAAGCTAACAAGAAGAGATGTTGTCCTAAGAAGAGGTATAACCAACCTGAAACATATCAGCAAAGCTCTTCTGCTTGCCTCCAAGCCCCAAACCCGGCAAACCAATCAATCCGTTAGCATCCCACTCAGAAGAAGAAGCACTAGTTTTCTCAGGCTCGAAGTCACGCTGCTTCATCTGATCAAAACCAGGTGGCTTAGAGAACAAAGATTGACTATCATTAACTTTTCTCCTATCCCCAACACCACCTATCACGTTGCTACTCCCTTTAAGCCTCTGAGCAACCCTCAAATCCTCCCTAGACATCAAAGGCGGTGGCAACCTCGGATTCAACTTCATATTAGCATAGTAATAAGACAAGTAAGCCGGATCTTTCCTAAGCTCCTCATCATCACAACCAAACCCATTACCCTTATTCCCTCCACCAAACTCCAAAAAAGGAGCCCCACCTCCGCCGCCGCCGCTAAAAAGCCCTCCAGCAGCACTAACAGAACCATCTACAGTCGGTGGAGCAGAGCCACTTCTATACAAGTTAAGGTCTCGCTCAAGCTCATCAGCTTCTTCTTGGCGTCGCTGCTGCTCACCGAGCAATACACCAATCTCTTGCTCATAATCATCCCCAAAAGATGAATCTTCGTTACCTCTATGCATCGGTCTTCTTCCCAGTTCCGGTATCATTATCACCTAAACAACAAAAACCCCCAAAACCAATTTATCAGATTATACTCATATACGCTGAACTCTTAAAAGAAAAATCATAAAGATCAAACCTTTATACCTTCACAGTATATACAATCCCCAAAAGTACTCTGTTTAGAGCTAAACCAAAGATCAAAACTTTATCAAGCAATACTCAAATCCGTTCCTCAGATTGTATCGATGATTTGATATTTCAAGTTACAGCTTGTTCTAAAGTAAAGAACCCTAACAAAGACTTAAGATTGAAAGATAGAAAAATGGGTTTTAGTTTTATAGTGATGTCAGGAAAAAAGAAAACCCTATACTGAGCCTATCGATAGAAGGATTGAAGAAGATCGAGAGAGAAAGAGACTGAGAGAGATAGATATAGAAGGAACTTTGAGATTAATAATTGTTGTATTGTATTCTTTTGCATAAGGAAACCCTAACATATCGGAGTCCCTTTAAATACAGACACACACACACATTCTTGTTAAACGACAACACTTAAGGCAGTGTAAGAAAAAGATACTTTCATTGGTCTCTTTCTCCCTTGAGACCCTCTCTCCGCTTAAGAGTCTTCATGCCACTTTGTCTTGTTCTATTAGCTGTGAAGTCCCCCAAGGTTTTAAAATTTGTTCATCTTCTCTACATCTGCAGAGATAGAGAATCTCAAAGTGGACGAACAACACCATCTCTCTCTCTTTGAAATTTCAGACCAAGAAACCAAAATCCTCCTTAAACCCACCATTTATATCCATTGTCTTCGTCTGTCCCAAGCTAAAAGATCTTGTCTTATACAATTCTTTGTCTTCACCAGGAAAAAAAACAAACTTTAGAGATTCTCTGCAACTCTAGAGGGTATTTTACAAGAGATCGCGTTTCTTCTGATTGTTATTCTTCTGAAGTAATTGTGTCTAGTGGTAGTCAAGATGGTGTTGGTTGGATTATACAAGTGCTTCTCTTTGTTGCTTTTCTTACTCACAGTTCTCACCCTTGGTGTAAATTTTATCCACAAAACCAATCTTATCCAAATCTCTTTGTAACCAAACCTGAAACCCGGTTTGCAAGTTTCTAAAACCGGTATTTGAGACCCTGTGAAATTTTGGCAGGTTGTGTACACTGGAGTGACAAAGTTTCTTGGGAAGACGAAGCAACAAAGAAGAATAAGAGAGGTGGGAGTAAGAAGGCAATGAGAACAGAAGCTGGACCAAGGGGTTTTGGTCAAAAGATCCGAAGACTGAAATGATGACATCGACATTGATCTTTGAAGATCTTTAATGATTTTGTTTGTAAGGTTGCTGTCACATCAATGATAACTTGATCGATATAAACAATAAAGATTGCAAATTCCAAAAACGAAAGAGTTCATCGTGAAATAGGAAACAAGAGTTTGATGAAACAAATTACATAGATGGATAAAAAAAGAAACTCTAAAAACTGGGATTGTCCTAAAAGCATGAACATAATCTCACTTCTACACATTTGGCAATGAAACAGCCATTCTCTTGTGTGAAGGAAACCCTAAAATCCTCACCATTTCTCAACCCATCTTTACAACATTCTCTGCTCACTCATCAGCCTAAAGAGGGATGTTTGGTTCTATGTATAGAAAACCGTAAGCAACTACACAATTTTACAGATTTTGCAGAGAAAACAAAGCTCTCCTACACAATTTCCCCGCAGATTATTTCCGGTTTAGATCTTACCTAATTCTCAAAACGCTATGGCAGAGCCATCCACCCTAGTTAAGCTGTACAGCACTTACGACATCTGAGGCTGGGTTAGAGACTGCAAAGCCATTCTCCTCTCTGCATTATAAGATAACAACCATTTACAGACAACGAATAGCCATAGAAATGCTTATTTTGTCTCTCTTTCTCAAACAATTATAGGAACTCTCTTCAGACATCAAGTATAACAACAGAAATAAAGACAGTTTGGGAGGTTTGTAGCAGAAAAAAGAAGAGGAACAAATGCTTACCTCCAGCAGCAACGAGTTTTTCAATACGTGCAACGACATGCTTTCCATAAGTGTATTTCCTTAAAGCATTAAGATGCACTTTGATGCGAGTAAGTATCAGCTCACGCTGTTGGTCATCGCAAGTCTCCAAAACTTTCTGCACTACATAGTTTGCAAACTGATCTTTCATCATCGCCTGTATATACACAATAAAAAGAAGCGTATGAGCTTAGAGTAGTTTTTTTACTTTCCCCCACAATCATCTGAAATATGTGTTGGACAAACCTGAAGAGGCTCATTTTCATCAGTTGTGCCCAGCATCTCATTCACTAGCAATTCCCGTTCCTCAGGACCTCCAAAAGTCAAACATTTCTCAACAACATTCGACGCAAACTTCTGCTGGCTCATCTGAACAATCTTCCCCGCTAATTCTTTGATTATCACAGTGCGCTCATCAGGCTTTCCGTGCTCCAATACATGCTGTCCGCAAAACGTGTATCAGTTCTGAGCAACCAATAAAAAATCAAGAGTTGCAGTAAAACTCATGTCTTTTACAAACCTGAACAACATAGTTTCCATACTGATCTTGGGCCAGCATACTAACAGTAGACAGGATCTCTTCCATAACCTTACTCTGTGTATCCGGGTCATGGCAGTGCTCCAATACCCTCTGCAACAGAAGATAAAAAAAAACGTTTTACACAGAAGCATAAGATCAAGAAAAGGTTACACATTTCTTATTACTAAAAGCAAGAACCTGGATAACGCGACACCCATATGGGTGGGTAGAGAGGGTCACAACATGGCCAAAGAAAGTCGAAATAATGAATTCGATGTTTTCTTCAGGCACACATTCAATGCACTTTTGAACCACATGGTTACCATTCTGGTCGCGTACGCATCGCATCACATGTCCATCAAGTTCTTTCACCATTTTAATTTTCTGGTCCAGATCAACCACCTCAATTGCCTACAAAGGTAAACACAGAAAAATAACGAAACTCTTATCTGTTCTTGAGAATCGAATATAGACTCATAGAGCACAGCAAAACAGGTGAGAACAAGAATTTACCTTCTGGATAACACGACAACCATACATCTGTAAGCTAAGAGGCAAAACATTGTCAAAGAGTTTATCTGCCAATTCTCTCCTCTGTGGCGGGAGTCCATGCTCAAAGAACTGTAGAAAGATAAGCAAAAGTCAGGAATCACTAATACTACAAGACCTTAATCCAAAGTAAAACAAAAGAGGAAGACTAAGTATATATACCTTCTGAATCACATAGTTGCCAAAAACGTCAGTCATCAGGGCAAGAGCTTGTGGCATGATCTCCTCATAAACCATGTTTTTCTCATCAGTTGTTGCTGTCTCAAGCTTCTGCTGAATAAACCGGCTACCATATTGATCCGCACTGATCGCCCAATACACAAAAACCCCCAAATACGCGTTAGATTTGGAACAAATAAAAACAAGCAAAAACAAAACAAAAAAAGACAGTCAAGGATATACCTGAACTCCACAACATGCCCAGCTATTTCAGAAAGTTCAAACCCTCTTGTTTTGTTACTTTTAAACTCTTCAAGCAATGAAGATCCAAAGCCTTCATCCAAACTAGCGTCCATGTGCCAAGAACCCATTACCCCTCCTGAATAGTTTCTTGTTGCAGAGGGATATCGCATATTAATTTCACCTCGTCTCATAGGGCTACAAGGTGACAAAAGAGAATTTGGCATAGCATGATGAGCCAATGGGCTACCAGGATATGACATGTTAGACCCAAATGTTGGACTCCCATAATAGCTATGGCTGTTAGGGCTCCCGGATTTGTAAGGGACACCATACTGTGATTTCTGAGCTCCGAGATAAGCCCTCTGGAGTTCAAGCATATTCATGTATGAATTACCCATAAAGTTTCTGCCCATTGCAGGGTCATTAAGAAGATCAAGCGAATCAACATTCTCAGAGAACCTCCCGTACTGATGATACATTGGATCTGCCATATGTGACTGAAGACCAGTACCTCCTCCCATCATTCTATTACTTACCCTGCCAAGATTACGTGATTCAAAACCTCCCCCATTAAGTCTGGAGTCCATTCCAGAAAATCCCAACGCAGAGTAATTATCATACATTGGGGAAAAGTTATTATTCCCATTCCCAAGTTGGTTAGCCATCATAGAAGCTACAGCAGGATTTAATGCGTAATTGTTCAGACAATAGTCTGGGCTATCAAGATGCTGGTAATGATTAGCTGGTCCACCTCCTCCATTATAGGCAGATCCTTGTGACCCTCTCATTTGTAAATTCCTCAAAGAACCAGTTGCCTTAAGGGGTTGATCAAATTTGTATGGGAACCCGTGTTGATTGACTTCGTTATGCCCACCTTGAAATCCAAACATATAGTTCCTGACCTTTTCAACGTCCTGCTCAGCCTGACCACGATCATCTAACCCACCACTGCCTGACAGGTTCATTCCAGCCTGACCACGATCATCTAACCCACCACTGCCTGATAGGTTCATTCCAGATAACGCATTAACGAGATCAGAAGACTCGTCGAGACCAGATGTAACACCGTTGAACGGGCTTTTGTTACTTGTGTTCCTCTTATCATTTGAACTCGCTCTTCCACTCCCAATAGGAGTGAGACAAGGACTAGGCACCCTAGCAACGGCCTGTGGATCTGGAGTTCCATTTCTAGACAAAGAAGAACCAAGAACAGCTGCATAACTGTATGGAGATGGCGCACCAATGCCTTGTGAAGCAGATGGAGACTGATTATTCGTGGAGTCCGCATTTTCATCAAAAGCATTACGACTAGCAGGACGTGAAGGCTGTTGTGTGACAGGATGCCCCATATCAGGCTGCACAAAAGCAATCCACATAAACAAGAATATTCAGGAGAAATATACACAACACATACAACAATCATTTTGAATGAAACACCATACATCTATAGACATTCAATGACAAGGGAAAAAGGTCAAGCATCATCGATAAAGAGTAAGGTGTCACCAACCTGAAAGATATCAGCAAAACTCTTCTGCTTGCCTCCAAGCCCCAAACCAGGCAAACCAATCAATCCATTAACATCCCACTCAGAAGAGGAAGCACTAGTTTTCTTAGGCTCAAACTCACGCTGCTGTTTCATCTGATCAAAACCAGGTGGGTTAGAGAACAAAGATCGACTGTCATTCACTTTTCTCCTATCCCCAACACCACCTAACACGTTGCTACTCCCTTTAAGCCTCTGAGCAACTCTCAAATCCTCCCTAGACATCAAACGCGGTGGCAACCTCGGATTCAACTTCATATTAGCATAGTAATAAGACAAGTAAGCCGGATCTTTCCTAAACTCATCATCATCACAACCAAACCCATTACCCTTATTGCCTCCACCAAAATCCGAAAAAGGAGCCCCACCTACACCGCCGCCGCTAAAAAGCCCTCCAGCCGCACTAACAGAACCATCTACAGTCGGTGGAGCAGAGCCACTTCTATACAAGTTAAGCTCTCGCTCAATCTCATCAGCTTCTTCTTGCCTTCGCTGCTGCTCACCAAGCAATACACCAATCTCTTTCTCATAATCCTCCCCAAAAGATAAATCCTCGTTACCTCTATGCATCGGTCTTCTCCCCAGTTCTGGTATCATTATCACCTACACAACAAAAACCCCCAAAATCAATATATCATACGCTAAACTCTACAAGAAACCCAAAAAAACATAAAGATCAAATCTTTATACCTCTCAATATATACAATCCCTAAAATTCTCTGTTTTAGAAACTAAAACGCAAAAGATCAAAACTTTATTTAAGCGATACTCAAATCCATTCCAGAGATTGTATCAATGATTTGAGTTTTTCATGTTACTGTTTGTTTTTAAAATAAAAGAACCCTAAACAAAGACTTTTAGATTTTGAGAGAGAGACAAAAAAAATTAGCTCAACTGGGGAAAAAAGTGGGTCTTTATAGTGTTGACGGAATAATACGACGGCGATGCCAAGAACCTTAGGGTTTTTGTGCTTTTTTATGATTTTTAAGTTTTTTAAACTATCGAAATTAATTACGGCGAATTAATAAAATTAGGGTTGGTTTGACTTAGCGATTGGATAAAGGGATGAGAAAAAGCATTAATTAATTAGAAAAAGAAAAATGAAAGTTTTGGAAGGTAACTACGAACCTTTTTTTTCTCGTTGGAACTGTTTTTAAGATCTTTTGAGTTTTGTCTTTTATGTTTCAGTTTGGGTCTTAAGACTTAGAGCAAGTACAGAACACTTATGTTACAGGATTTTTAAGTTCAAAATTAGTAAAAAGTACCTTAATTTGGTGTAACTCTTTTTTTTTTCTCAAGGATATTGCAATTTTGGATGAAAAAAATTTGTGTCATAAGTTTAAAGTTTATGAAAAGTTACTAATTTTGATTTTGGAATGTTCTTGATCAAATATGCGCGGGTAATTTTTTTTCGTCAACAACTTTATGCGCGGGTAATTTTTTTCGTCAACAACTTTATGCGCGGGTTGTTGTAAAATCAGTTACATTAACTAATTTTTAATTTAGTTAATAATTATAAAATTATTTTAAAAAGAAATATTTCCTAGGTCCCTGATTTTTGGGATAATTGAAAAAATACTAATTTTCTAATATCATTTTCAAAAATGCTCCATTTGTAATACTTTATTAGAAATGGCACTAAAAATATGATAAATATCCAAAAGTGTGTATTTAAAGTATGGATTAAAGTAATGAGTGAGAAACAAATTTTTGTCAGAGTTTTAGAAAAAAAAATCCACTTTAATTTTGAAAAAAATTACAGTTAATATTTGTGCATAATTTTTGTCTAAGTTTTAAAAACAAATAAATAAATCCATTTTAATTTTGAAAAAAAAAAATAAAAGGTATTTTAAAATAGTATAAGCATTCATTATATCCTTATTAATATAAAGTTAATTAATATATAAGATATGTGAAATTAAATAAAAATCAATTCAAATTTATTTTAATGGATATATAAAATATATCTAAAATCAACTATTTGTAATTACTCTCTAAAACACAAGATATGCAACAAATATCATTAAAAAGATCTTATGTAACTAATATATTTTGTAATCATAAATAATAATAATATCTATTTATGAAAATAAACTATTTTATGGATTACATTTATTGTTTAAGAAAAATTATTAAAAATTCATTTAGAAAAAAGAAACAAAGAAATTTCAAATTATATTTGTATTTCTAAATATTAATTACCCTAAAATAAGTATTTAAAACTCTAAACTTCAATAATTATAATTGATTGACTGTATTGTATTATTATATATTTATGAAAAATTGAATATTAATAAGTAGCTTTTTAATTTATTTACTATGAACAAATCTTCTATTGCAGAAGGAAATAAGTTATATGTCAGAAAATGTGAGAAAAACATAAAATTTAGTTATGTTTTTATCCAAAATTTTTAGACGATAAAAATTCTCTAATAGTTAATTATTTAAAAGACAACAGTTATGGTACATAAATTTTTTTACGGGTAGGAACGAGAAGAAACAGCACAGGACAGGACAAGACGGGATGGGACGAGATGTATTTACCATTCTAAAATAGTTACGTGTATGTTATATATGTGCAATAGTTTAAACTAAAACCAAATTAAAATATGATATTTGGATTTAACACTATTAAGCATACCGCTACCGCTTAACAAAAATTGCAAAACGATTATTGTAAATCTGTTACCATGCAAAGGATCAACGATGTCTAAACAACGTACTTATCTAAATATGTTTTAACATTTACCATGTAAGTAAACTAAATATACTACTCAATACTATTTAAAATTTTCAAATTATAATAAACACATAAACCAAAACATTTTATGCATTCAAAATATAAATAAATTAATTACAACATGTGTCATCCCGTGTTGTAGCACGTGTATCATCTACTATTAATTGAAAGATCTTTCAAAAATCATGAACTCATATAACTTATTTGGATTAATTATAGAATTATGCATTTTTCCAATGAACTTCCAATGTTATTCATGAACTTGTTTATGGTTGCATTCAAGATAAATTGATGAGATCTAGTGACGATGATGAGATCATGTGAACGAAATGGTGGTGATGATTATGAAATCCGGGTGAAAGAGACGGTTTTGAAGATAATTGGAATTTTTGATTTGATAATTGTTTGTGATTATAGTTCATGTGTTCACAATATAATATCCTCTTAGGTTTAGATATCTTAATCCAAAATGAAATAAATTGATCCATTGAATTCATTAGATCTGAGATGGTGTTGGTGGTGCAACGGTTTTGTATTTTGGAGACAAGGAGTTGGGGTTGTAAATGACTAAGATGATGGTGATGAGCCATGATGGTGAGGAGGCGATGGAAAGGAAAAGAAATAAGGAAAGGAAGAAAAAAATAGAATGCCAAAACTGTTTTTTGCCTTCACAAAAAAATGCCTAAATCCAATATGACCGATAAAAATGTCCAATTTTAATTTTTTTTGGAAACAAATGCCCATTTAGATAAAAACAAAAAATCTTTAACTTAGTCACTTACACACTATATTTTTTTTCTAACTATTTTCAACATTTAAAAAAAAAAATCAGTCGATATCGCTTCTTTTAGGTGTTGGCAAAAGAAATGGTTAAATTTGTCTCACTTTTCTCTAATGATGATGATATCAATTATGATTATATTTATAACAATGTTTTATATTTCAATAAGGGTTTCGATTTATGTAAACTCAATTGAAAACACGCCTTAGAAAGTTTCACTTTTCTAACAAATTGGCAAGTACTATGTACAAATTATACGAGGCCTATCATTTTGATGATGTCCACGAAATTGCTGTCAATTTTCCACTACAAAAAAGTGTGATATTATATCATTTATTTTATATTTTTGCATCATATTCAAATGATGCAAAAATAATCTGCATCACTTTAATGAATGATTTATATTTTGTTGATGCAAATAATTTGCATCGGTTGAGAAAAATATTTGTATTGATTATTGTAATTGAAGTTATTATGTATCAATTAAAAAAACATGATACTAATTTTGCATCAGTTAATAAATGATTTTAATATTTGTTTCGGTTAGATCAAGTGATGTAAATATTTATGCCAATTCTATATAGCTGATGTTAAGATTATAATATCAGTTTTAATAAATTGTACTTTTTACAATTAAAATTTTAAATTAAATATAATTAATCGATAAAATTTTTGTTAGTTTCAAAACTAATTATAATAATTTTGCTGTTTTCAATAATCAATAATTATAAATAAAATAATTAAAATTAAATTTCATAGAAAACACAGATACATCGTTTGAAAATCAAAAACAAATCCCACAATCATAAGCTAATTTTGTTCTTAATTTACCATAGTCTTGAATCTCATGTTGAAAATCCTTTGGATCTTTTCCATCAATGGTGAATCACAGAGACATATGTCTCTATCTCCATCATGCCCGCTTAGCTCCTTCTAAGCCTCATAATCCTAGAAATATTAATTGACATCATCTAAAAGATATTTACATTGTGCTTTATGTTTTTATCCTTCTCACGGTCTCTCTCACCCTCCTTCAACGTCTTCATAAAAAAAAGCTTTGTTAAATGGAACACCTTAATTAGGGACAAACCGAGAACTCGCGACTCCATCTTCTTCACCTCCAACAATTCCTCACAGCGACTTGATGACATGGTTTTTATGTTCTATTGTTTTGGGATTTTGTTCTTCTTGGGTGCATTTGGATGGCATACAAAGGAAAAATCACTATAAAGTTATAATAAAGTATGTTGATAAAAGAAAAAAGAAGATGAAATGAAGAAGAAGAACCGAAGAAATTATATTAAAAAGGAATAAAAAACTGTTAGAATTAGATAGTGCAAAGGTAACGTAGAGGAGGGTATTGAACTTATGTTTTAGAGGATTTTGTGGGATTTTAATATTTTAGAATTTTGCAAGATTTGAGTAAGATTTTAGAAAATTTGTGTAATTTGTTAGAATTTTTATATTAAGAAAATAAAAATGAAATGACAATCTGTGAGATTTTAGAATGTGTTAAAACACACCATCGTCTTTGTTTTTGACATCATTGATCATTTGCGGAGATAGAGTGATATCTTCCGGTAGACACTGCTGATTGAGACGAGGTCGGTCTCATTAAAACGATAAGCCTTGGGGCTTCAAATTTATATGCATACCAGCTCTGGGTTCCTTCTAGATCGGTGGCAAACTGCTCTCCAAGTCGTGACAGCGAGCTGATAGCTAGGGTTTCGAATATGATGTGTCTGTTCCGGAGATAAGGTGATATCCTTCGGTAGATACGTCGGTTTGAGTTGAGGTCGGCCTTTCTGGAAAGATGACACCAAGAGCTATCCGTGGATAGGTTATGCGTAATCTGATTCATAGTATTTTGTCCGGAAATCGATTTTGAAGCTGACTGATGCGATAAAGACGGATCTGTGTTTCAACAGATTGAGTACGCTGCAGAGAGACGGCGATATCTCTCGGCTAACAGGTCCGATCAACATGAAAATGGGTTCTATAGAAAGCTGATTCTCGGAACGATCTATGAGTAGGTTATTCAAAACCTGGTTCATCGTACTCAGCTGGGAAATCGATCCTGAGGCGGGCCCAAACACCTTGGAGTTGCCGGGAATTCGCCTTGCAAGGAGGCGGTTCGGATGGTTGAATTTAATCTTCTGGTTTGTCTTAGCTTTGGTAATAGAGAGAAAAAACGTAGAACTCTTGGTGATGACCAGTTGCAGGATCGTTACTTAGGCCAATTTAGGTGATGACCAGTTGCAGGATCGTTACTTAGACTAACCAGTGCTATAGCCAGTTGCAGGACAAAAGCTTTTAAGAATTTTGGAAATCCTTCAAAGTTCCATCTTAAATGGTGTGATTTTATAAGTCACATTTTTCAACTAAAAAACAAAAAAAAGTCCCTTAAAATCATTCAAAGTAGCTCTTTTAAAAGAAGTTGTGATATTTTGAATAACAGTAGATTTTAAGTAAGTTTTACAAATTATGGATTGAATAACAAGAGATTGTGAATCATTTTAAATGATTTTACATAAATGTCAAGTTCAATAACATAGGATTTCAAATCCTAAAGGTTTTTAAAAATCATCAATTGAATAACAAGTGATTTTGAAAATACTTTACAATTTTCTAAAATATAAGTTGAATACCCCCCTCTTAGATTTTTAGAGATATTTAGGAGAAGTTAGGATTCTATTTTTTAGGAAAATTTGCAATTTGATTCACTTAATCGTGGGAAAATGGATATTCTGTTTCCAACAAAATAGTAAATTAGGGAGATAATTTTTTTAAAAATAATTAGAAAGAAAAGGATTTTTTTTGGTTCCGCAATTATAAAAAAGTGATGTCAAGCCATAAGAAAATGATGCTAAATTACCAGTTTTATAAGAACCAATACAATTTTTTTTTCTTATGTAATTAGTATATTTATCAGTATCACTAAATGGTGATGTAAATCATATATCATTTTCTTAAGTGATGTTAATATAAATTTATAAATAAATCAATTATTTAAGTGATGTAAATTTATACATTTATATCAATATGTAAAAGTGATACAAATTAATTATTATTTACATCAGTTTTAATCAATTGATGCCACACAACTTAAAACGGCATCAGTTCGAATCTGCTGGATGACTTTTCCTTGCTCAGATCCTTCTTCCATGCCTTCACTCTTACCAGGATCCCTCGTGTGTCCAACGTGAGAGCAGACTGTCTTGCTCGTTCTTCGAGATCTTTAATTTCTGAAACTTCTTTTGTAATCTCTTTTCTTCCTGTTTGGGCAACCAATCTTGGAGTTTTTTTTTAATTTAATTTAATGTTAGGTTAAAAAAAAACGGCATCAGTTATTGCAAATGATGTTACATTTTTAATTTTTATATCAATTATAAATAAGTAATTCAAATTTGTATCACTTAGTTTTATGATACAATTAAGTGATTTAATTTAAGTTTTTGTTTGTAGTGTTCGTTGTTGTTGTCATCACCACCAATATTTGTTGTTGTTTAACTCACCGAACCAATCAAAGTCTCAACCAAACTTCATAAACAAAATATTGTCTACCTCTACCACTACCACTATGATAGTTTACTTCAATCCCTTCCTCTCATTTGTAACACATTTAAAACTTAGCATCTTTTTCTTATTAACTTCATCCTCCAACCCTACTTAACCTTAAACTATTTTCCGTTGTAATTAGCATAAAACTCTCGTCTCTCGTCCTCATACTGTGTTTTGTTTTAGAAACAAACTCTCTTTCTCGTTAATAACCGTTTACGCAAAAAATGTTACTCTTACTATGCAAAGTACAGATCTCGTTAAGTATCACTTGCAAAAGTTGCATGTTTCAATAACAATCTCTTTTATCACTCGAGATCAATAGACCAAAGAGTAGTAATTAAATTGCCCATAAAAAAATATAACTTACTACAGAGTTGTTTTGGGCTAATGCCTAATGGGAATGCCCAAACCAATAGGTTTAGTGTATAAATTATGATGCTTATGGGGCCAATTGAAACCAAATACTATCACAAATGGCACTAAAGTAATATTCTGAAGAATCTGAGGGTAATAATGGAAAAACAAAATTAAGTATCTCATCTCATTGCTAGGGCTCGTAAACTAAAATCTCTTCAAAAATCTTTTCGGATTACTTCACAGAAGCACAAAGTCTCTCTTTCAAGCTTCTTCGATCTTTGCTTCACCAAACCCTAAAACATGTCCGGCGGATTTTTCCGGGTAAGTTTTTTTTCCGATCATCTTCTTTCTTTATTACTGTGATTGATGCAATTATCTCTTATAGATCCAGATCTTAAGCTTTCTTTTCCCGTGGCTTTGATTTGAATCTCATAGGTTTCTGATTACGTTCTTATTCGTCTTTGTTTTGGGTTTCTTTTAGGGTACTTCCGCCGAGCAGGATACTCGGTTCTCTAACAAGCAAGCCAAATTGATGAAGAGTCAGAAATTTGCTCCGGAGTTGGAGAATTTGGTCAGTGTACTTTTCCAATTTTAACGAATTTGTGAATTCGATAATCAAATTGGTTCGTTGAATTACTTATTAGTTGAGATTTCACTATAGTTTGGAGGTTTTTTTTTTTAATGGTGTATGTTTCTATGCTTTGCTTGGTGTTAAAAGGTGGATGTGACCAAAGTGAAGATGGATGTTATGAAGCCTTGGATTGCGACTAGAGTCACTGAGCTTCTTGGTTTCGAAGATGAAGTTCTCATCAACTTTATTTATGGTCTGCTTGATGGGAAGGTATCTGATAACTGTACTTTTCTTTTCCTATTCGTTTGTCATATCGAATAATTATTGGTTTAATCAAGTGAGCTTTATTGTTTTTTGTTAGACTACTATCTGATTGAACGGTGTTACTAATGTAGGTAGTGAATGGTAAGGAGATTCAGATATCGCTAACTGGATTCATGGAGAAGAATACTGGCAAGTTTATGAAAGAACTCTGGACGCTTCTTCTAAGCGCACAGAATAATTCAAGTGGTGTTCCGCAGCAGTTTTTAGATGCTAGAGAAGCTGACACAAAGAAGAAACTGGTATTCTTGAATAGTCATTTTGAAGTTTGGAATTGATGATGAATTACTTTCCTCTCTCCTGCTGTCTCATGACTGTTTTACTTTTCTGACAGGAAGCAGCAATGCAAAAAGCAAACCACGAGCATGATTCGTTGAGGAAAATAGTAAGACTAACTTATTCATGCTAGAGTTTCAGTCTATATAGATGCTCTTGGTTTTAACATTCGACTGTTCTTTTCATGTTATTCAGATAGCTTCTGCAATTATTAGGGTTCATGTGCTTTACCTCAACTACTGTAGGACAGCAGCGTTGATCTCAAGGGGAAAAATGGGATGGAGAAAAAACCTTCAAGAGATCTTCCAGAGGATGGGAGAAGGGCTGACGAGAAGAATGGTGTAAAAGAAACGAGAAGGTTGAGTTCTCTTGATGCTTATGTTTTCATTACCTCTCTTGTCATTTATTGAAACTAGACTAGATAGAGAACCTCTGGTCTCTGGTCATAACTGTATCCCCCTGTGTTCTTTATCATGGTATGCATGGAGTCTGGAAATGTGTGATATTATTCTTGATTGAGTCCATCCACTTGTTGTATGTGGATCATCTCTATTAAATACTCCTGGCGCAGTTTTTTAAAGTTTTTCTGTAAAGGGCTGTTCTGGGTCTTCTAACCTTTTAGCTTTTTTAGTTATGCTACTGGTGCTTTGCATGTGCATTTGGTTTGCTCGTTCTCCAGAAATCGGTTTGTAGCTAAGATTATGATGTGAGTGGGTTTTGACATTGCCTCCTTGATGCAGGGATCTGATATCTCCACGTCGCAGAGAAGCATCCCGCTCACCCCTTAGGTAACTTTTCAATAATTTTGTTCTCTGATACCATTTTATCATATATGTGAGTATATATTGATTGGTTGCTTTGCAGAGGGTCACGTTCTAGGTCTATCAGCAAAACAAATTCAGGCTCTAGAAGTTATTCTGGGTATGATGCCTTCCACAATTGTTTTATTATTCCTAAGAAATTGTATCCTGTGATGTCCAACTTGCTAGTTCTGTATCAATTATTTCCTGTAAGTGCGGTTTTTGCTGATGGCTGATCTACTTCTGCAACAGTGAACGGAAATCCAGGAGCTTATCACGATCATCAGATGCCTCCATCTCACCCAGAAAGCGGAGATTGTCGAATTCAAGGCATAGATCCAGATCACGTTCCTTGCGTAGGTCTCCGTCTCCTCGGCGACGTAGGATACATTCTGCTTATGGAAGCAGGTCTCGGTCACCAATTAGACGTCACAGGCGATCTACGCCTGAGAGACGCCGTCAGTCACCACCCCTTTCAAGGCGTCGCCGGTCTCCATCACCCTTTAGGCGGCGCAGGTCACCATCTCCGCCTGCAAGGAGACGCAGGTCACCAGCCCCGCCTGTAAGGAGACGCAGATCACCATCACCACCTGCTAGATCACGCAGGTCACCTTCACCACCTGCTAGGTCACGCAGGTCACCGTCACCGCCGGCTAGACATCGCCGATCTCCTCTGCCCATTAGAAGGCGTAGGTCTCCTTCACCACCAGCTAGAAGGCACAGGTCTCCATCTCCACTCTATAGGCGCAACAGGTCGCGGTCACCACTGGCTAAGCGAGGAAGGTCTGACTCACAGGGGAGGTCTCCCTCACCGGTGGCTAGGCGCATGACACCTACTGGGGCAAGATTGCCTACACCACCGGCTGGGCAAAAATTGCCTTCACCACCTCCTAGGCGTGCAGGATTACCTTCGCCGATGAGGTTTGGAGGATCTCATGCAGCCAACCACCTGGAATCACCATCACCCAAGTCACTGTCCCCTCCCGGTGAGAAAAAAGTGGTACCATCTCCACCTGTTAGACGACGTAGTTCACTGACTCCTGCCAAAGAGCGAGGCTCCTTGTCCCCAGCTGGACGCGGTGAAGGAGAATCCCCTTCACATGTCAAACATAGTGGATCTATGTCACCTGTTAAAAGTCGAGGTAGATCTTCTCCTTCATCTCATGTCAAAGCACGCTCTCCTGTTCGGCGCAGGTCACCAACACCTGTCGACCGGCGTAGTCGAAGATTTCGATCAGCTGACAGACGTAGGAGACGGTCTCCATCCTCGAGTAGATCTCCTTCTAGGTCGTTCTCACCTCCTGTTCGCCGTAGATCTCCTTCTCCAAGTAGAAGAAGGCAACAGAGGGACAGAAGATCTCCTGGACATCCATCTGAAGAGCAAGATAGGTATGCTCTTGATGACTCCATTTATCATTTTATTTGTGCCAATGCCTTTTAAAATAAGGTGGTATAAACTGTTGTAAGTTACATGCAGATTCTTCTTATCAGTAGTTATTAACTCCTTGACCATCTTCTGCTTTCGCATTGTGTATAGAGAGGACGGGATTCAAAGTTCCAAGCTATTAAAGAGAACTGCAGTGCAGTTGCCTGATATTGATAAGAGGAAACAATTACCGGAAAAGGTGCCAGAAGTTAGGCGTGCAGAACATGTGAAGGAGCAAGAGAGGAAGAGGTGTGGTTTTTTTTTCTTTTTCTTTTCCGTATGATTTTCTTTTGATTTCAGATTTCATGTTTTGATAAATGTTTTCTATTGAATTTCTTAGCAGTGATAAGATACCAGAGAGGCGTTCCAGTAGAACCCATGGTTCAGAGATGCCCCCAGTTTCACCTAAGGAATCGCTTAGAGTAGAAAATTCAGAAGGAAAGAGTCAGCCTCTTTCTAATAAGGTGAAGGGCAGTGATCAGGTTGAGAAAGAGGATAACAGCGACTTGGATGCAAACCTTTCCTCTGATTCTAAGGAAAATATCAGACATCATACTACGGATAGAAAGAGAAGAAAGGAGAAAAGGTCTTCAAGGGAAGAAGTATCCTCAGATGATAAGGGCAGTTCTGATTCTGACCTGGAAGATAGGAAGGAGGCTAAAAGGAGGAGGAAGGAAGAAAAGAAAACGAGAAAGGAGGAGAAGAAACGCAAGCGAGAGGAGAGACGTCGTAAAAGGGAAGAACGTCGTGGTGGGAAGCTGAAACATAAGAATCAAGAGCATTCTGATACTTCAGAGGGCGATGAAGCTGAGACCTATCCTAAGAATAAAAAAGGGGAGTCAGATCCAAAGAGGCTTGAGATTGAGTTGCGAAACAAAGCACTCGAGTCACTGAAAGCAAAGAAGGGCATGAGCCACTAAATCCTTATCCACCTTTATTTGAACAGCTTTTTTAAGATACAATGCCATGCTAGATCTATCTTTTATGTGGTGCTTTTTCTTACGTGTTCCAAACTTTCTTGTGGTCTGTTTGTTGGTGGCAGCAAAATTGGACAAGTGACAATTTCTCTGCTATTCTTGAGTGCAGACTTTATGCAGACATTCATGGCTTATGTTCTGGTAATAGTTTCTTGCATTGAGTAGATTTTTATGACAATTTGGTATTGTGGCTGTCTGGGAATCATTATGTTTGAGTTGATAGAAGAATGTTCATGCTCCGTTTGCGGTTGCTTCTGGTACTACTATTGTTGTGGATAAATGAAATGCCATTTTATACTGAAACTTGGTTGTACTCTGGGATTTGTTTATAGATGAGTATAGTGTCAACTACAGGACTTGGTTAAGAAAGTGGCTATATAACAGATCCTCCCATTTGTGCCTAGACCCAGTCAGGTGAAGTGCAATGCAACAATCTCTTTTCCTACGATCAGATTTGTGGAACCGACTTTTCTGATCTCTATTTTGCTGTTTGTATACTGATGGTTGCATGTTGGGTTAACCATCTTCTGTTTTCTGCTTGAGTTATCTGTAAACGTATATGCAATTGCAAATTTTCTTCTCTTTTTAATCACGAAAACAATTTATTAGAACTTCGAAGCAAATTATCTTACAGTATGGTACAATTTTTAGATTTACATCATGTCTTGGTCCAATCATTATTCACACTACCAAAACGCAAACGCTTCAATAACAATTGTGTTCGATATCACTTTATGAGTCGTTTTGAATGCTCTGTTAGACTCCATAGAAGAGATAGTCATCATGAGGGAGTTGTTCTGTACCGTCGAGAAACCGAAACACGTGCTTCATCATCGGCCTAACCTCTGGAGATTGGTTTGCACAGAGAAGTCCTGTTTTCAGAACCACTAACACTTCACGAGCCACCAAGTGTTCTCGATTAATTCTTGTGTCGCATCTCTGTAACAGATCTCCATTCTTGAACCCTTGAAGCACCCAGTTCACTAAACTGATCTCTTCAGGGGGTTTTGTCGGCTCTATGGCTTTCCTTCCACAGACAATCTCCATCATTAAAACTCCAAACTGAAACACATCTGTGTCACGTGTAGCCTTTCCCGTGTTGACTAGTTCTGGTGCCATGTGTCCCGAGGTGCTGTCTCTGCTTCCTTGTCCATAGTCTCCTAGTCGGGAGTTTAGTTCTTCGTCTAAGAGCACGTTGCTGGCCTTGACGTTTCCGTGGATTAAGGGTTTTTGACCTTCGCCGTGAAGGTGTTGAAGCGCTGCCGCAATCCCCTTTATGATACAGAACCGGTCTGACCAAGTGAGAACTGGTCGGTCGTTGCTGAACAAGAACCGGTCTAGGCTTCCATTAGAGACGTACTCGTAAACAAGATACATCTCGTTTCCTTTGCTACAGTAACCATGTAGATTAACAAGGTTTCTTTGTTTTGTCTTTGAGAACGCGTCGATTTCGGCAATTAAGGTCATCTTTTGTTGCCTTGTGATACACGTAATTCTTTTCACGGCGATTATCTCTGTGGGAGCAAGCTGCCCTTTGTAGAAATTCCCAGAGTTTCTTTCTCCCAAGAGTTTAGAGCTGTCGAAACCTCCGGTTGCGCTTGAAATCGTCTGGTGGGAGAATTTACGAGCACCTCCGGTGAAGAATATTTGTTTTCTACGGAACACCCAAAACCCTAAGAGAACTAGGATCATGATTGCAACGGTTGCTGTTGCAGCGCAGATAACGATCAGCTTCGTGTTGTTCGAGTCTTTCTTGACTGAAATGGGAGGATTTGGGGACGGAGACAATGGACGCGGCGGGTCTGGAAGGGAAGGAAGCTTCGTGATATCAAAGTCTGGTGCGTTCCCCTCGATGTTGAAGCTCCAACCTAGAACCAGATGTGAGCTTGATACAGTTCCCGTGGCCGCAGAGAATCCAACGTGATGCTCTTGGGAGAAAATCCCAGAAAGATGCAATTTTCTCGAGAGAAGAGGTGAACTCGGCTTCGGACGATCTAGAGGAGCCAATGTGACATTGATCATCATCTCAATTGCGTTGTATTCAATCCAGACTCTAATTGGTTTACCACTCGCCAGCCTCAAGCTTATATTCTTGGCCTCTCGGTCATCAAAATATGCAGCTGGTGCAGACTCAATGGAGGTCACGCCGTTTAGGTCAATACCAACATGGTTATCATCAATATCGTTTAACTCAACGGCCTGCACAGTATCAAATTCAACTGCAAGAATGCGATTTAAGGAGTTTCCATTGTTGGAGGTGTTGAAGAGGCCCAGATAATTGCTTGGAAAAGCCCCGCTGAAGTCCATAGAGGGTGAAATGACGAAAGCTAAGCCGTGGCCTGGTGCACCGGTTCCTTGAGTGATGGCAAAGACGAAACTTGTGGAAAAAGAAACCGAATTCGTGGAGTTGGAGTTTGACAAGGGTATGGGAAAACCATGAAAAGCTTGACCTATTTGCCTCATTGATGCGTTCGTCAACTCCAAGAGGCCACTGGGGTACACCTTGGAGGAGCCGAACTTGAGTAGATTAGCCTCGAGGAACCCATGGTTGAGAAAGTTGCTTTCTCGTTGACTCGAGCCACAAGAAACTAGGTATAATAAGATGATTATTGCTAGAGCTATAAATTTGGAGGTAATCATTATAGATGGGGTTTTAGTATTTGAAGTTACTTTGTATCAATATATGTTCTTGCTATCCTTTTTATAGCTTCAAAAAACTCTGACCTTTACATATTCAAACCATTTTGTTTATACTAAGAAGTTATACAAACTTGAGTTGTGTATTTGACTTTCTATGAATTGCTAAAGAAACCTTTTTATTAATAACCTTGAAAATTTCATTCGGACTTTCCTCAAAATTTCTTCTCTGATAAAAATAATTGCAACAATAACGTGGTCAGTGTGGACGAAGGCGTTGGCCGTGGTGTTAGTCACTATCCGATATAATATTTGATGAACATCAGAACATAAGCAATGAACTTATAATATTACTATTCATATTCATATTATAAAGGAATATGCTATCAAATTAATAATTTCGAATTGAAGACGAAGAAAAAGAAGACTTGACCATTCAATTCTTAGTTTGGTTCGTATTGTAAACTTGCGGAGTTTGATGCAAAGATTATATATATTACAAAATCATTAAGAGAAGTTTTCATGCAAATCCTATTTGTAGATGCATTCACATAAAGTTCTATAGATTATGTAAACGAGGAAATCTCAACTTTCATCAAGTAAGAAATGTGTGTACTCAGCCATAAGTCTTATACATTTTCTTTAACAATTCTAACTATTAATTGAGTATGAGTGTATGAACACATACATTCATATTAGACTAGTGCACACATATTTATTTTCCTTCGGAAATTTCGTAGGAAATCACACTATTTTCTTGTAGTATATAATTATGATTGTTAATCCAACGAATATATCTCAAACAATAAATAATTTAGTTTCAATTTTACAAAAATGATCTAGGGGTTGATTGCTTACCTGCTTAGCATAACGGTTTAAGTATATACAAGCAAAACTAGGTAAGAAAGAACTTATCAAATAAAATAAAAAACTTTATCGGTATACAGTATTAATTAAGTATGTCTAGGGATGAGCCAAGAAAGGTTTTAATTGATCCATTTCCATGTCCTTTTTCTAGTGTATCCAAATTGGTATTATATTAATGAAACTAAACACTGTTGATCAAGTCTGAGCAATTACAAGATCGATACAAGTCTGGATAATTAAGTGTTCTGTCAAAGAAAAAGAGAGACGTTGGACGAGTGACCAGAGCCAGTGCAAGGGAAGCTGTGATAGGTTTGCTTTTGGCCAAAAAAAAAAAGAAAAAAAAAATCAATACATATTTGCTTAACAATAAAAAAATATTTTCTCCTAAGTGACATAACAAAACATTATTTAGATTAGATATCACAATATTTCTAAAATATTAAATTTCCCGAAAGAGCACAAATATTGTCAATCTACAAGAATATTTCCCAAAACCAGAAATTATTATTTCCACTTACACACAAATTGAGTATACCATTCTAGTCTTAGACTATATGTAAGAGAAGATTTTACTAACTTTGCCTAACAATGTGACATTTGACATTCTATTTTCGTGACATATGTCATTCTCATTGATTTTAAATTTAACATTTTATTCTTTTATTTGATTTTATTTTGTTTGTATTTTATGTGGTGTATAATTTATCTATCAAAGTAAGATCTTACACTTTTTTTCTTAGAATACTTATCAGTTTTTTTTTCCAAAAAACGAAACTATAAATAAATTAATTTATCTTAATTATTTAACGAATATACAATATTCAATTAACTTTGTTGTAACTAATTGTCCTATTACTATAAAATGGTTTCATAAATTTCAAAGTAAAAACTGAAACCAAATTAATTATGATAGACAAATTGAAAATTTTAAAATATTTTCTAATATATAAAAAATTCACATTATATTCAATAATCATATATATTATATTAAAGACACAACTTAAATTTGTATTTAATAGTAATTGATAAGTTACCGTTTGATTGTCTTTAAAACATATGTACTAAAAAAAATATAATGGTATCATAACATAATTGCTTTAGGGGCATTCTCAAAAATACTCCTTTTTGCATGCCAATTTTTAAAATACCCCTTCATGTTAACTATTTTCAAAAATATCTCTCTTTATGTATAAAATGATCAAATTACCCTTTTTTGAGTGACAACAAAAATGTACAATCACCAAAATCGAAAAATATTTTCCCGCCAAAAATGAAAAAATTTCCAGCCAAAATTACGAAATTGGGTTTTCCCGCCAAATTTTTTGAAATTTATACCTTTAAAAAACCTTATAAAAACCTTGTAAACGCTTTTAAACACTTTTTAAAAACTTTATAAACCTTATAACCTTATAAAAGCTTTATTACTCTGAGTATTATTTCACACCTCCGAGTTTTAAAAAATCTAAGTTTGTTTTCTTTCAATTTATTATTCCATGCATCTTTTTCAAAATCTCACTATTTTATCTGTTGATTCATTTATCCAATATTTGTTTGGTGTCGTTTTCTACATTATACATGCATCGAGTATATCTTTCGGGTATTAAAATCTAGGTAACTGATTGAGTTTATATATGTTAATTATCACAAAAGTTGCAAGGTTTTCTTCCCAATAATTTTGTTTATTCGTCATACCCCTAACTTTCAATGTTCGCACCCATTAGTTTTTCATACCTCTTTGTTTCCACACCACTTTGTTTATATATAGATTTTTATGGACCTTGAGAAAAATGTTTATTTCTCTGAGTATTATTTTACACCTCGAAGATTTAAAAAATCTGAGTATTGTTTTCTTTCAATTTATTAATCGATATTGATTCACTTATTTTTGTTGTTTTATTAATTGATTCTTTCATCCAAATTTTGTTTGCTGTCGTTTTCCATCTTATACTCGTATTGATCATCTCTTCCAAATATCAATCTAAGTAATTGATTGTGATTTTTATTTCAATAAAATAATGATTGGCTAAAAAGATAGATCTATGATTTAAAATTTGATTTATGTGAATATTTTTTAAAATTGATTATTTGACTAAGATTCAACAATCTTAGATTCATATATCTTGTTAACATTGATCTTTTATTGTCATTGAATTGATTTTTGTATTTACAACAAAATTATTATTTGATTAATTTGGTTGATTCATATTATACATTATTTCTGAATTTCATATTATATAATTAAAAGATTACAATAAAGTTTCTCAAAAAGTAAATTAACAATATTAGTCATTTCAAGTTTTCACTTTCTCATACGGCAATGCGCGGATCGACATCCTAGTCATAATAAAGCCATTCTCTCCTCTTGCGGCTCCGTAGGAATCTTGGGCTTCCCAGAAGTGAACACCATTACAATCAAATACCGTATCCTATAATTAGCACGAAATGACCATTTTTTTCCTCTTTCATCGATTTGTAAGGAATTCTACCAACAACATCTATATAATCATCTCTGGCAATTATACGTGCAACAACAGATCATTGTAACATAACTTGCTCTAGTTTTTGTTCAAAATTCACCTCCTTATTATAGTTGTACCTAACTTCGATTTTTGCCTTGAACCTGCCAGCATTATCTCAAACTGTTTTACACACTTTCGACGGACAAATGTCAAAGGATTTTCATGTTCCAAGACCGTTCCAAACTTCACAAGTAGTGGTATCAAATCATCAACTTCTGTGTGAGTAAACTTTTCATTTAAATTCTCTTTAGATATGGTATCTAGAACCTCTTGGATGAATAGAGAAAAATTATCTGGCAGAGCCGATTCTAGTTGCCTTGTTACTATAAGACCAAGCCGATTGTGAATCACTTTGGTTTAGAGCTGGCGAGAGATCACTTCATATTGGAATATACATTTTTCTTTCAATGTTTATTCACTCATTCGCAACACAACGCATTATAGTAGTTCACTTAACACCCATTAAATTTAGAGTTACGAATTTTGGGATTAATTAGTTCGCAAATGAGAAACAAATATGAATTTGTAAAATAACGAATCCAAGAGATAATAGTATAATAAATTTTATTGTCAAAAAAAAAGAAATTTTTTTTTGGTTGGTAGACTAATCACATCAAATAAAAGAAATTGGAATCAATACAAGTATACAACAACAACTCCAAAGTGGAAACAAACGTAACAGGTGATATGGCCCATGATGTAATCTCTTTATTTTTCACCCACAAACCCTCTCTATAATCAAAAAAACCACTTAACCGTCATATAAACCGAACAAAATCAGTTTTGAAATTGAAAAGCAAAACCGAATTTTGTAAACCAATACCATAATCTGAACGGTCCAAAAAGTATTGACCCCATCTCTCTCTCTCTTGGTGTTGACTTTGATTCCAATTTTCAGTTTTCTAAAGTTAGGCAATGCTGTCAGATAAATACAGGTGAACACTTTGAAAAGGCTGAAACATGAGCTCTGCTCTGCATCAATGGCTTCTCACTTGTACACAAATCCACCTCAAAACCTTCACTTTCTTGCTTCTTCTTCTTCTTCCTTTAAACCTCACTTGTACCTCTCTATCAAACGCATAAAACTACAAACCCAACAACAATCTTCCGTGCACGTCCGTTGCGCAACGCAGAGCTCCGCGAGATGGTCTCTACAGGGGAAAACTGCTCTTGTCACCGGCGGTACTCGCGGGATTGGGTTTGTCTCTCTTCGCATCTTTTTCCAAATTTCAACAAGTGTAAGCCTTTTAATCAAACGCGAATTCTCAGACGAGTGTGTGTGTGTTACTGTTTAAGTACAGGCGTGCGATTGTGGAGGAACTTGCTGGTCTTGGAGCAGAGGTTCACACTTGTGCTCGGAATGAGAGCGAGATGGAGAATTGTTTGAGAGACTGGAACAGTTCTGGTTTACGAATTGCTGGGTCTGTTTGTGATGTCTCTGATCGAGCTCAGCGAGAGGCGTTGATGGAGACTGTGTCATCTGACTTTGACGGGAAGCTTCATATAAAGTGTTCGCTACTCAGAGATAATGCACATAAAGTGTTCGCTAGTTTGTCTCTGAGAAACAATTCTATTAAAAAAATAATATCTTGTCTTCAAATCTTGATGCTTTTTAGGTAAACAATGTTGGGACAAACATTAGGAAACCAATGGTAGAGTTTACTGCTGGTGAATTTTCAACTCTCATGTCGACAAATTTCGAATCCGTTTTTCATTTATGCCAACTTGCTTATCCGCTTCTTAGAGCATCTGAGGCTGCGAGTGTTGTGTCCATCTCTTCTGTTTCTGGTTTTGTCTCTCTCAAGAATATGTCGGTACAATCTGCAACAAAAGGTATTTAGTTTTGCTGGAAACAAAGAAATATATATTCTATTCAACTTTTACTAAGATGTTTTGGTGCTATAAGGAGCAATAAACCAATAAGACTTTTGAATCTTTTTGTTTCCGTTTGTGTTTTAGGAGCAATCAATCAACTAACACGAAGTTTGGCTTGCGAGTGGGCCAAGGACAATAGAAGGATCAATGCTGTGGCCCCGTGGACACGAAGTTTGATGATTCTCGTCTTTTGGTCTCAGGTCCTTAGCAACAAAGACTACCTGGAAGAAGTGTACTCAGTAACTCCTCTTGGTCGGCTTGGTGAACCTAGTGAGGTGTCTTCTGCAGTTGCTTTTTTATGCCTACCTGCATCATCATATATTACAGGGCAGATTATTTGTGTTGATGGAGGAATGTCAATAAATGATTTCTTCCCACAACATGACTAGGCCACTCTATCGTTTTACTAGTTTCATTGGGATCCTTAGTTTATCTTGTTTCTCCCGTGAAAGACAGTTGTTCATATGAGACTTAAACAGCTTTCTGCCTTCTGCTCTACTGAGTATTTACGTTGTGCTACAAAAGCTACTATTAATTAAAAAGATAATTTAGCATCAGATGGCGGGATTAAGTCTATTAATTATAATTTTGATTGTTCATGTGGTGGAAAGTTGTCGAGGAACTTTTCATGTCATGACTTTTATGATAACAAAAATTTATGTTTCGTGACTCGTCCATGAGTGTTCAGTGGATTGTATTCCGTGTCTTGAACCTGCACTCATACTATGTTTTTCCTTGATTCATCACAACTCCACTAACTAACAATGTAAGGCCAAAACTAAAAGTATCTCCTTAGTACTATGAATATAAATAAATATTTTATTACTACTCAATTTTAGCTTATGTGAAAATGTTTTACTTCCTCAGTGAGAAAGACTCAGAAGAAAAGGTGGTGACTAGGCCACTCATGGGGCTTGTTGGAATGGCTAATTAAGTCTCCTTTCTTGTGGTATTTCTCTGTCTTCCTGCAGCTTCATATATGCCACTGTCAACGGTTTCTCGTTTAGGTCTCTGCCTTAAAACACATATATGTAGTTTAGATAAGTTTCTTTCCATATTCTCTGGCAGTGCCAGAGGGATTGGATTCGTCTTCTTCTTGTTATTCTCTATGGTCTGTTTCTTGAAGATTCTAAAAAATTTATGCTTGTGGTGAATGAGAGTTCAATATCTAAATTCATTATCCACTTTGGCCAATACCTAATGGTGTGATCCGTTGTCTGGTTTGGTCTGAAATCTTAGGCCTTGAGGCAATTATTATTTGCTTTTGCTGATTTATTACAAAATGATGCAATATCCATATGTATTATACGAATGGTGACAATGGTCTTTGATTATTTAGGATTGTGGTCCAATTCCTAGATATAGACTTAAAGATCTATCATGGTATTGTCAGAATTGATGTTGAGAGATTTTTGTCCTCAGCATTGGTGTCAAAGGATGGGTCCTTTTTTTTTATTTACGTGTGAAACAAAGTACATATGTCACTATAATGAGTTGGTCAATGTTTATCACATTTTATGTTTTGTATGGATGCTTAATTATTGTTTCAATTTCAGTGATTTACTTCATCCCATTTCCTAATTGTTATATATATGATCTGTGGAACCTCTGGTTAGTGATAAGTCATAGATAATAATGGAAAGCAGCAGATGGAGTCTTCAAGGTATGACTGCTCTTGTGACCGGTGGAGCGGGAGGAATTGGGTTTGTCTTTCTTTTCTCTTTATCATATTCTTACCCTATTGTTCTGCTTCTATTTGACATCCAAAATGATCAAGACTTTAAGGAATTTATGTTTGTGGGATTATTTAGGCATGCCATTGTAGAGGAGCTAGCCAGTTTTGGAGCCAAAATCCATGTATGCGACATATCTGAAACGCTGCTCAGAGCAAATTTAAGCGAATGGGAAAAGAGAGGGTTTCAAGTGAGTGGTTCAAAATGTGATGTATCCTCTCGTCCGGAGAGGGAAGCACTCATGCAAACCGTGTCATCGCTGTTTGATGGCAAGCTCAACATTCTTGTAAGTAAATTTTTTAATTTTGAGAAGCTAAGTTATATGGAGTGAACATGATTGCTGTTTAACTCTTTTGATTCAACATAGGTGAACAACGCTGGTACGATTCTCACAAAGCCAACTACAGAATATGTGGCAGATGATTTCTCCTTCCATATGTCAACAAATCTGGAGTCTGCTTACCATCTTAGCCAGCTTTCACATCCTCTCCTAAAGGCTTCAGGCTCTGGAAATATTGTTTTCATTTCCTCTATGGCAGGGGTTGTATCAATTAACTGTGGATCCATCTATGGTTTAACCAAAGGTACATAGATTGCTCCAAGTATTATTAGACGCATGCAGTTAATAATAATACTAGATATGTGTTTCATTATTAGAAATATACATTTGTTCTTCTGTGTGAATGTACAGGAGCTCTGAATCAGCTAGCAAGAAACTTGGCATGTGAATGGGCAAGAGATGGAATAAGAGCCAACGCTGTTGCTCCTAATTTTATCAACACTGCTCTGGCTCAACCTGTAATAAAGAAAAAGAACATAAATTTTAACATTATTAGTAAGTTAACATCGTCAATCCCTCTAATCATCTCTTAATTTTGTTTCTTTAAGTTTCTTGGTGACATCAATTACAGAAAGGCATTGTTTAGTAGAACTCCACTTGGTCGCGCGGGAGAACCAAGAGAGGTTGCATCACTTGTGGCTTTTTTGTGTCTACCTGCAGCTTCGTATATAACTGGTCAGACCATTTGTATTGATGGAGGTCTCACTGTAAATGGCTTCTCCTATCAACCACATGCTTGAGCCAGGTTTTGTCTTGTGTGTGTTGTCCAATGGAACACAATAAAACAAATAATACGTCGGTGCTAGTGCTAGTGCACAAAACATACAAGAGTCTTAAAACGTCATCTTCCCTTTTGGTACTATATGCTAGTTTTGCCAGTTCCCTATTGTTATTTTGCTTATGAGAATGCAATCCTCAAGTAAAACATACCATATTGGAGGAACTAGCTGGTTTTTGGAACAAGCTCTCATGGTACTGTCGGAATTGATATGGAGAGACTTTTGTCCTCAGCATTGGGTGGTATTTTCCGCATTTTCCGCATTTTCTCACTATCACTAGGTGGCCAATGTTGATCACGTTTATGTTTACCATGCTGCTTAATTAATATATACACCTAATTTACAAATGTTTTAGAGATCTATCTTCATATTAATGTATCCACCTAATGATCTATCTTCATCCTATATATAAACTTTTGAGTCTCTGGTTTGTGATAAGTCATAGATAATGATGGGTAACAGCAGATGGTGTCTTCAAAAAAAGGCTGCTCTTATGACCGGTGGAGCCAGTGGAATCGTGTTTGTCTTTCTTCTCTCTTTATCATACTTTTTTACCCTATTGCTCTGCTTCTATTTGATATCAAGAATGGTCAAGATTTCAGTATACTACTTTGAAGATTAGTTCTAGTCGCATCCTACATAGAAAAGATTAGCATAATTAAGTTGAGAGATCCTAGACAACTTCTTTTGTATAGAGCAGCCTCTCTTAGCGTTGTAAATATTCATAGCATGAGGAAGAAATGAACTTCGGCAGGTTTGTAGTTGTAAAATTTTTACACCAAATGAGATTTAAAGTCATACAATAAGATAAGCTTTGAAAATTGCATCCTAACCATAAGAGCACAACTTGGACTCCAATAGAAACATATATGGTATCAAGCCCAAATACAGAAGTATGTGACATTACCGGTGTCTCTACTGTGAAAGAGCCATCACAAAACATCTATCAAAAGGTGAAGGTGAATGCAAATTAAAAGCTTGAATTTTCTTTCCTTGACTTATTCTCTGTTTTACAAAAGATCCATTATCATTCGCCGCGCTGAAAGTATGAGAGAAACATTTAACTTATTTTTCCATTGGAGAAAAAATGTCTTAATTACCAACTAATTTGAAGCTTATCTTAAGTATGAAAATTACATAGATGATATAAAAAGTCGTAAGAAAAGTTTTATAAAAGAAACTAAGGGAGAAGAACCCTATGTCCCTATCCATGTGTTAAGACTTTTAGAACAAACTAGAATGTTGTCTCCGGACCACTCACTATATATCTTAGACATTAAAAGAAAATATTTCCACCACAAAATTATAAACATATTCACTAATTCACACTTATCTGATTTCAAATTCATTGTATACATAAAATCTGTGGCATTTCTGGCCACTCAAGCAACGTACAAGAAAAATGGATAAAAGATGGAGTCTTCAAGGTATGACTGCTCTTGTTACCGGTGGCACTAAAGGAATCGGGTCAGTCCTCATCTTATATGCTCTTTTATTGTGTTGTGATATATACAAATAACTATGTTTACCTGTGAGATCATAAACAGAGAAGCTGTGGTGGAGGAACTATCTATGATGGGAGCAAGAGTCCACACATGTGCCAGAGACGAAACTCAGCTTCAAGAACGCTTACGTGAGTGGCAAGCAATAGGGTTTCAGGTCACCGCTTCTGTCTGCGACGTTACTTCTCGTGACCAAGAGAGAAACTCATGGAAACTGTTTCATCCTTCTTCCAAGGAAAACTCAACATCCTCGTAAGCGTTCCTTCTAAGGCTTGTGATCTACAAGAACCAAATATATATATATATATATATATATATATATATATATATATCTAAGGTGAACTCCATAACAGAATATTATGGAAACACCATATGTAGGTAAATAACGTGGGTGTAATTCGTGGGAAGCCAACAACAGAATATGTGGAAGAAGATTTCTCTTTCCACATATCAACAAATTTGGAAGCTGCTTTCCATTTTAGCCATCTTTCACATCCTCTCTTAAAGGCTTCCGGAAATGGAAGCATCGTCTTTATTTCCTCGACTACGGGGATTGTATCAGTTTCATGTGGATCCATTTATAGTCTAACGAAAGGTAACCAAGATGGTTTGTACTAGAGGCGGTTCATTGCAAGATTGACTAACCAAGACTGGTTTTTATTTGTTGTTGTTCATTTATTTTATAGGCGCTTTGAATCAGCTAGCTAAAAATTTGGCATGTGAATGGGCAAAATACGGCATCAGAGCCAACGCTGTTGCTCCTAATATCATCCATACTCCTATGTCTCAATCTGTAATAAAACAAAATACGACTTCTAAATATATATTTGGTGTGAATGTAACAACCTCAATTCCTCTAATAATTTCTCAATTGTGTATTCTTAAAGTATCTTGAGGACGTAAGTTTCAAGGAAGGATTGTTCAGTAGAACTCCACTTGGCCGCGCTGGAGAGCCGAATGAAGTTGCATCACTAGTGGTCTTCTTGTGTCTTCCTGCAGCTTCTTATATTACTGGTCAAACCATTTGTGTTGATGGAGGTCTCACTGTTAATGGCTTCTCCTATAACCCACATGCTTGAGAATGGGTCAAACTATTTGTATTGATGGACGTTATACTGTTAATGAATTCTCTTATCAGCAACATTCTTTGGGATAGCCTTGCTGTGTTTTTCTCTAAATGTCTTAAAACTCTCTAATGGCCTTGTAATCTAATAAAACTTTGCTCTATCAAATTTTATGGAATAGGGTTTTAATGGTTCGGTATGTGATGCACATACTCTTGCCATGACACTGATGCAAATCGCCTCAACGATGTTCGATAGCAAGCTCAACAGTATTAAGTTAATCTTAATTTAAAGAAACCAAGCTGACCTTTTTATAAAGTCATGCAATATGGGTTCGCTATGAGTAAAACAAGAAACCTAATTAATAAGAAGATATTTCCGAAAACAAACCATTATTGTAATAATCCAATAATGAAAGTTTTGTCCTTTCTTCTCTGTTTTACAAAACATTCTTCTTTTTGCTCCATTCAAGATGAAGAAATATATTACAAACTTGGAAGCCTATCCATTGGTCAGAACCACTATCTTAGATATTTTAGTCATTTTTCTCTGATCTCATACGACTACATAGTATTTCCACCACACATACAAACATATTAATTTCACACTTATCTGATCCAGATTCATTGTATACATTAAATTTGTGGCTTTTCTGGTCACCTCAAGTAAGATACAAGAAAAATGGAGAAAAGATGGAGTCTTCAAGGTATGACTGCTCTTGTGACCGGTGGCTCTAAAGGCATCGGGTGAGTCATGAATATTTTATAAGTTCTTTTTATTGTATTGTGATATTTTGGTATGGAAGAACCAACTTTGTTTGTGTGTTTCATGAACAGGGAAGCAGTGGTGGAGGAATTATCAATGTTGGGAGCAAGAGTCCACACATGTGCAAGAGACGAAACTCAACTTCAAGAAAGCTTACGTAAATGGCAAGCAAAAGGGTTTCAGGTTTCCACTTCTATCTGCGATGTTTCTTCTCGTGAGCAACGAGAGAAACTCATTGAAACCGTTTCCTCTCTCTTCCAAGGAAAACTGAACATCCTTGTAAGTGTACATATAGAATTTTCTCCTTCTTGGGCTTGGGATGTACAAGAATTAAACATAGTGTTTTGTTGTATCTATCAATCTATATACATATGTTATGTAGGTAAACAATGCGGGAACGTTTATAGACAAGCCGACTACAGAATTTACAACAGAAGAATACTCGTTTATAATGGCTACAAATCTCGAGTCGGCTTTTCATCTCTCACAGCTCTCTCATCCTTTACTAAAAGCTTCAAGTTCAGGGGGCATCGTGTTCATGTCCTCTGTTTCTGGTGTTGTGCATACCGGTTCATCCGTCTATGGAGCAACTAAAGGTATATGTATGTATATATATACACATATATTCAAACAGCGACTGATGCATCGCGTTCTAAGACTTAATTAACTATAAATTTCTGTTTTAGGAGCTATGAATCAGCTAGGAAGAAACTTAGCATGCGAGTGGGCAAGTGACAACATAAGGGTTAACTCTGTGTGTCCATGGGTCATAACAACTCCTTTAGTTGCCGATGTAAGGCTATTAATTAGAAATTTATAAAAACAAAGATCTCCTTGATACTACAAAAAGAATAAGATTATTACATATAAATCTTTAACTTAAGCCAAATATTATATATTTGTTAGAGAAGTTTTAAAAATAATTACATGTGAATTTTTAATTAATTAAGTCAAAGCTATATTATTACTTCACTGTTTTAACATGAATGAAAAAATTCTCAGATGCTCAGTGATGAAAAGGTTAACAAAGCAGTGGAGAGTAGGACACCGATGGGGCGTGTTGGAGAAGCAAATGAAGTCTCATTGCTTGTGGCATTTCTATGTCTTCCTGCAGCTTCTTATATAACTGGTCAAACCATTTGCGTTGATGGAGGTTTCACTATCAACGGCTTTTCTTACAAGCCTCGGCACTAAACCCTTGATTGTTTGTTTTCATGTGTTTTTTTTCTTGATATTTAAATTGCAATATCTAGCAACTTAAGGAGACCTTTTCTTTTGTTAATTATAAACAAAAAGGTATGTAAAGAGACAAATAAGACATAATTAGATTGATGAGTAAAAAGCAAAAGAGTTTAGAATTCTTTTCCAAATTGTTAAGAAAGATGAATAAATCTTTAATCTCCAAATATGGCTTACAAAAATCTTAAGTGCAGCTAAAATTCAGAAAAATAGAATGTCGTTGGTGATTTAGGTTTTGGGGGTTTTATACTCATTACAGAAATAGGAAAACTGAAACCGGTTAAAGAAAAACAAAATAAGCCGTGGATGAAGTGGACCGATCGGTCCAACAGAGTTTGTTACGTTTGGGATTGATACTCCTGGTTTTTTTAGTTGTCTAGTTGTTTCACACATATTAAAAAATATATACAAATAATATATTATATCTTTACTAGATAAGGGCTCGCATGATGTGCGGGTTTTAAAATTGTTGAATAAAATAAATTTTAAATCTTAAATAATTTTTTTAAAAAAATAAAAAGAAATTTTATTTTCTGAAGTAAATATTAAAATAATTTTAGCTAGAGAAAAAATCATATTTGTATTTAACTTCATACATTTATTTATATTTTTATACTTTTAATATATTATAACAATTATTACAATAATCTAAAGCTAAATTATATCCCACCAAAACTTTTGTCAAATACTCATCATTACAAATATTATTATTGTCAAATTTCAAAAACGTTTCACAATTTATTACAAAATATTTTACATACAAAGAATTCATCAAAGCAACATATAATTAGTAGCCACATACAATTACAGTATGTTTTAATGTTTTTATCACCACCTATAAAATATTTTTTAAACAAATTAAACAACTTTTATATTGCTTTACTTTCATTTTGACATGATTATAGTTCTTATAATTATTAAAATTTGTTTTGTGACATAGTTTCTTTAACCATGAATTTTTTAACTCCAAAAATATTTTGGATGAACAACTGGTGAAAATTATCTACTCGATTACAATGATTTTATGACCAACCCAATAAAAATTGAGAAATTGAAACAAAGTTAATATAACATAATAAAAAGAAAAAATTGAAAATTATAATCATGATAGTATATATAAGTCTTAGATAATTCAAATATATAAAATAGAAACTTTATAAACAATCCAAAACATGACATATGTCATAATCACGTTATAGGATCGATGACCTATTCACTCCTCAGAAGTATCACATTGTACCAAAACTATTTAGAACTACGACCTCGTCTCAAATATTCTTGAATCATAATTTCTCAACTTATTTCTACCCAAATCAAAAGTTCTTATATATTTCTCTATATATATGGGTTTAAACGGTTTACTAACCAAATTCGATAGAAAACCACATAAATTCCGTTTGAAACTAATTTTAAAATGGTTTATTGTTCCAACTTCCGAAATTTCAAAATCGCTTCTCAATTATTTGATCAAGCAGCTCTTGTTTCAGAACTGGAATCATTGACATTATCTAGAAGAGAAAACACTAGATTTTGATCAGAAATATCAACCACCGACTAATCTTCAAAACTTATAATGCTACTAACTATATAATCACTTTTGAAACCTCCATCAGTGTTTCCATCCTCGATTAATTTAGCGGGCTTTATATATTTTAATTCCATTTTATTGCATCTGATAGCTTCCACTGAAGAACCCACATAAACGAAAGACCCACAATAGATCAGCAAAGTTATATCATAAAAAAAAAATCAAAGATCAAAGCTTTCGATATAAACATGTAAATTTTATGTGGATATATTGTTATTTTTTTTAGATTTGTTATTCACTATTTATTGATTAATAATAACATACATGCTTAATGAATTATTTTTTTGTTTATACATGTCAAAATCTAATTGATAAAACATGCATAATATAATTATTGTACAATGGAATATATATTAGTTTTCTTAATTTTCTTATTGATTTAGGAATTTTTATATATATCTAAACATGTAAAATTTATGTAGATTTAATGCTATTATCTTAATTAGCTGTTTTGAAAATAATAATTTTTCGACACATGTCAAGATCTCATCAGTATACTTGACACGTGTCACAATCCTGTTAATGATTAACTTTGAAAACCCAACTATATATAATAAGATTTAACTATTAAAATTCTAAAATACTCCCTCCGTTTCAAAATATAGGATATTTTAGTGAAAACACGCATATTAAAAAATAATTATTTTTAAAAAGTTTAACCAATCGTAAACAAGTCTGCGTAATATAAAATATAAATTTAATCTAAAAGTTGCATAGAAAGTTGGAAACATCCTATATTATGAAACAAAAATACTTCTCTAAACATCCTATACAAGTATTATGAAACGGAGGAAATATTTAATATTTTATTTATATAGTAAATAGTAAATAAAATATTTTTTTATTAAAAAAGGACATTGAAAACCGAAACTGAACCAAAAAGTTATGGCTAAAAGGACAAATTAAAAATGGGAAATAGTAGATCTTTTGATCTATGTGTTGGACCGATTAGTCCGACAGCTTTTTTTTTTATTATTATTTTTAATTACTAAGAGGTTTCGGGCCTTAGTCCGTACATCCGCTTAGATCAGGGATCAAAGCATTTTATATGGTGCCCTTCCAAAGGTCGTCTCTCGAACCGGCGACCTCTAGACTTTAACGGAGAGTCTTTACAAATTAAGCTACGGACGCTTGGTGTCCGACAGCTTTCGGAAAAATGCTTCTATGACGTCGTGGGAACGGATCTCGATCGGTCAGTTGGCTGGAACGATCCATCCGACATCTTCTAGAATTTTGCTTCTTTAACGTTGTGGGAACAGATCCATCCGGCTCTTGTGACCTCCATCAAACCATTTGCGTTGATGGAGGTCTCACTGTTAATGGCTTCTCCTATCAGCCTCAAGCTTGACAAAGACATTTTCACGTTTTGACCTGTTTAAATGTTCTCTCTAATAACAACTCTCACGCTACGAGAGTTTATGAGTTTGGGTCCCTTGTAGAGAGTTTATACAGCACAATTTCCACAAACAAACACACTATGTTAAGTTACTGTTTTGAGTGACTAATCTATACCAAAGAGTAAACCATGACAACTAACCATCCATCAGCTTTTTTTTGTAATTTTATATAAAGACGTGGAAACGTACGAGTCTGACTTAGAGTTTCAGTTGTGTTTTATGAGTGAAGCTATTTTTTTTTTTTTTTTGCCTTAGTCTAAGATACTTGTATATAAGTATACTTTGTAACACGATTTACGGTTAATGTGAAATCCAGTTTATTCGTTCACATAAAGTTGTTATGGTATCAGAGCGAAAATTTTTCTCTCTCTAAGAAACAAGAAGATTCCATCATTGTCTTCTTCGTTTTTCTTTTTTCTTCCGCTTCATCAGCAGATCTACATCAGATCTTCAATTCGTCTTTGATTCTTCGAGTAATCATCATCCGGTTCTCGATTTCTTCTTTTTTCTTGAGTTTTTTGAGCTCAATCTAGCTTTGATTCAGCTCGATGAGTGCTTCAATCAGTGACATTGTTCTACGCTTTTTCGCGAATCTCTTCTTGACTCTTCTTCGTATTCTTATGATCTTTCTTTCATTAGTCTTTCTACTCTCGTTCTATTTTCGTCACTAAGATTGTTATCGCCATGGCTCCACCTTCGAATCCAGTTGCGCAACAACCATCCGATCAATACGATAATCCCTATTACCTTCACAATGCGGATCACGCTGGGTTGATTCTTGTTTCAGATCGGTTAACCACTGGTGCAGACTTTCATTCTTGGCGTCGTTCGATGCGAATGGCTCTCAATGTCCGGAACAAGCTAGGGTTCATCGATGGTACCATTCCTCAGCCAGCTTCTCATCATCGGGATTTTGGTTCCTGGTCACGCTGCAACGACATGATTTCTACTTGGTTGATGAATTCAGTTTCCAAGAAGATTAGCTAGAGCTTGTTATTCATCCCTACCGCAGCAGGTATATGGAAAAGCTTAATGAATCGTTTTAAACAGGACGATGCGCCTCGTGTCTTTGAGATTGAACAACGTTTGAGTGTAATCCAGCAAGGTTCTTTGGATGTCAATGCTTATTATACTGAATTGGTAACGTTGTGGGAGGAATTGAAGAATTATGTTGAGTTACCAATTTGTACTTGTGGAAGGTGTGAGTGCAATGCAGCTATGTTGTGGGAAAAGTTACAAGAGAGGAGTCGTGTGACTAAGTTCTTGATGGGATTGAATGATAGCTTTGATGCTACTAGGAGGCACATTCTTATCCTAATATTGAGGATGCTTTCGACATGGTTACTCAAGATGAGAGGAACAAGAATATCAAACCAGTTTCTAAGGGTGAGAGTGTAGTGTTTCTCAACTCGGGTCCTACTCCACAATCAATGTTGCCATCTAGTGATAATGCTGTCTATGGTGAAAACTCTGCTTTTGCGGTTCAGCATAACTACTATCGTCCTAGAGGTCCACGTCCTATGTGCACACATTGTGGTATGGCCGGGCATGTTATTCAAAAGTGCTTCAAGCTACATGGCTATCCTCCAGGTTATATACCAGGTTATAAGAGTAATGGGGGCTACAGTCAACGTCCGTCTGTTCCATCCTCGACTCATCAGCCCATAGGACAGTCTCCTTCATTCAGGCCACATACAATAGCAAATGTTATGAGTGAGTATGCTGCTGATGGTACTTCTACATATGTACCTCCTCCGACTTCTACTGCTATGAATCTTAACATTGGACAGATGAGTAGTGACCAGATTCAATCATTGATTCAGCAACTTTCTGCGCGTGTGCGACTTCCAGAGCCTACAGCTCCTTCTCCACTTGCTTTAGTCCAATCTGAACCATCTACATCATCTATTTTTAATCCATCTCCCGCCACTGTTACAGAACATGGTGTTATGGCTGTTCAGTCCTCATCTGGTATCTTTCCTTTTCCTTTTTCTTCTGCGCGATATGAAAATGATCATCTTACTTTTCAACATCAATGTTTCACATCTTTATATTCTACTCTTCCACATGGCTCTTGGATAATTGATTGTGGTGCTACAAGCCATGTTTGTTCTGACTTGACTCTCTTTAGTGATACTATTTCAGTCTCTGGAGTAAATGTCTCTTTGCCTAATGACACTAGAGTGGCAATCACACACACGGGCATTGTTCCTATTACATCATCTTTAATATTGCATGACGTTTTACATGTTCCCTCGTTCAAATTTAATTTGATTTCTGTAAGTAGCTTGTTGAAATCCAGTAATTGTTCTGCTCATTTCTTTCCTGATTCTTGCTTTATTCAAGAGTTTATTCAGGGCTTGACGATTGGTAGAGGCATAATTCTACATAATCTCTACATTCTTCAACTTGATGTTCCATCTACACATATATCATCTATGCATTTCTCTGGATCCTTGTTAGCTGATGGAGATCTGTGGCACAAACGCCTAGGGCATCCATCATCTGCCAAGTTACAAGAACTATCCGGTACTCTGCCTATTACTAAGTCTTCTCTGGCAATGTCCCACTGTTCAGTTTGTCATTTAGCTAAACAGAAAAGGTTATCTTTTGAGTCTAATAACAATTTTACAAAGACACCATTTGAGCTTGTTCACATGGATATTTGGGGTCCTTTTTCAGTAGAATCTATAGAGGGTTTCAAATATTTTCTTACAATTGTAGACGACTGTACTAGGGTAACATGTATATATCTTTTGAGAAATAAAAGTGATGTTACTTTCCAATTTCCTTCTTTTATTAAGCATGTTAAAACTCGCAAATATAAAGGCTATTAGAACCGATAATGCTCCTGAGTTAGCTTTTACTGATTTGGTACGAGAGCATGGTATGCATCATCAATTTTCATGTCCATACACTCCACAGTAAAATTCTGTTGTCGAACGTAAACATCAGCATTTGTTGAATGTTGCTAGAGCATTATTGTTTTAATCCAACATTCCTCTCGCATACTGGAGCGATTGCATTTAAACAGCAGTCTTTTTGATCAATCAGATTCCTTCTGTCATTTTAAACAATAAATCACCATATGAGTTACTTCTTAACAAGCAACCGGATTATGATTTTTTATGTGCTTTTGGATGCTTTTGCTATGTTTCAACATTGATAAAAGATCGAAATAAGTTTAGTCCTCGAGCAGATCAATGTATTTTCTTAGGATATGCTTCCGGTTATAAGGGCTATAAAGTCTTGCATTTGGACAGTAACTCTGTTTCTATTTCTCGAAATGTGATTTTTCATGAACACATTTTTCCTTTTCTTGATAAACCTGTGCCTCCTTCACCTGATATGTTTAGTAAAGTCATTTGTCCATTGCCTGTTCCTGTTGATATTGATCGCATTGACACCTTGCATGAACATACAATACCATCACCGTCATCTGCATTTCATTTGCACAACACACACTCTAGTGGTCTAACAGGTGAAGATGCGATTACACCTACAAAGGCAGAAGTGGTTTCACTACCGAGAGCCAGGCCAAAACGAACGGCTAAGGTACCCAATTACTTATCTGATTACCACTGTGCCTTGATTCAACATCATTCATCTCCTTCTCCTACTATTTCTCTTCCATCTTCTGCTAGTACAAATACTATTCTTGCTTCTTTTTCTAAACCTTTTACTACACCATATCCTCTTTCTTCATACCTTTCTTACTCCCAACTCAAAAACCCTTTTCAGTCCATTGTCCTTTCCGTTTCGCTTGAAACAGAACCATCTTGTTTTAGCCAAGCTATAAAATCCAAAAAGTGGACTAGAGCTACGGATGTGGAACTGGAGGCTATGGAAATTACTCATACGTGGGATGTTCTGTCTCTTCCTCCTGGTAAAAATGTTGTTGGATGTAAGTGGGTTTACACTATTAAATACCATGCTGATGGAAGTATTGAGCGCTATAAAGCTAGGTTGGTAGCAAAAGGATTTACCCAACAGGAAGGGGTAGATTATTTTGACACCTTTTCACCTGTTGCTAAACTAGCTAGTGTCAAATTAATGCTTGGAATTGCAGCTAAGAAAGGATGGAGTCATGCCTAGATGGATGTCACTAATGCGTTCTTGCATAGTGATTTGGATGAAGAGATATATATGAGTTTACCTCAGGGTTACACTCGTCCTCCTGGAACTACTTTGCCTCCTAATGCTGTTTGTCGATTGAACAAGTCCATTTATGGACTGAAACAAGCATCGAGACAATGGTACCGCTGTTTTTCAAAGGTTCTTCTCTCTGACGGATTTATTCAAGCACTTGCTGACAACACACTGTTTGTTAAGATTGACTCCACATCATTTATTGCTGTTCTGGTATATGTTGATGATATCATGATTGTTAGCAACAGTGATGCAGCAGTAATGCGAGTGAAGAAGCTTTTGGATGCAGAGTTCAAGATCAAAGACCTTGGCCAACTCAGATTTTTCTTAGGCTTGGAGATTGCCAGAAATTCTGAAGGTATCTCTGTTTCTCAGCGAAAATATTGCCTGGATCTGCTGAATGATGCAGGACTACTTGGATGTAAGCCTAAGTCGGTTCCTATGGATCCGAAGGTGACACTCTCGAAGGACTCTGGTCTTCTCTTGGACGATGGTACACCATATAGAGCGTTGATTGGTAGGCTTCTTTACTTAACAATCACAAGACCAGATATCACCTTTGTTGTCCATCATTTGAGCCAGTATCTGTCATGTCCCACTGATGTACATATGCAAGCTGCAATGCATATTCTCAAATATCTCAAGAACAACCCAGGACAAGGGTTGTTTTACTCTGCTAAGGATGACATATGCTTAAATGGGTTTGCGGATGCTAACTGGGGTACTTGTCCTACTACAAGACGATCAATATCTGGTGTCTGTGTTTTTCTTGGTGACTCTTTGATTAGTTGGAAGTCAAAGAAGCAGAAGGTTGCCAGCCAGAGTAGCACGGAGTCCGAATACAGAGCTATGGCACTTGCTACAAATGAACTTGTTTGGATGCAACAATTACTTACTACTCTGCAGGTTCCAGTTCAAAAGCAGGCCAAGCTCTTCTGTGATAACAAATCGGCTATGCACATAGCCAATAATCCAGTCTTTCACGAAAGAACGAAGCATGTGGAGATCGACTGTTATGTTACACGAGACCAAGTGAAAAATGGCTTCTTGAAGGTTCTACATGTCTCCACTACGAACCAGTTAGCAGATATCTTGACAAAACCTCTGCATCCTGGTCCATTTCATTCTATCCTTAATCGTTTATCTGTTTCAAACCTCTTCCTTCCTTGTACAGATTCTGTTTCAGAGGTTTGAGAGGGGGGGGGGGGGGGGGGGGGGGATATTAGATTATATAGTCTAAGGTTTCCTTTTGCCTTAGTCTAAGATACTTGTATATAAGTATACTTTGTAACACGATTTACGGTTAATGTGAAATCCAGTTTATTCATCACATAAAGTTGTTAAAAAGTCATTTTTGCAAGGGACCACTAACTTAGATATTTTAGTCATGTTCGCTCATATGGCTACATAATATTTCCACCACACACTTATTTGATCCACATTCATAATTGTATACATAAAATCTGTGGCAGTTCTGGTCACTTTAATTCAAGTAAGATACAAGAAAGATGGACAAAAGATGGAGTCTTCAAGGTATGACTGCTCTTGTGACCGGTGGAGCCAGCGGAATTGGGTTAGTCTTTCTTATATTTTCAACCATTGTTCTGTTTGCTATTTAGCTTTCTGATGGGTCAAGAGTGTTTAGGTATGCCATAGTAGATGAGTTAGCTGGTTTTGGAGCTAGAATCCATGTATGCGACATATCCAAAACTCTGCTTAATCAAAGTTTAAGCGAATGGAAAAAGAAAGGGTTTCAAGTGAGTGGCTCGGTCTTTGATGTAACCTCTCGTCTCTCGAGAGAAAATCTTATGCAAACCGTCATCTCACTGTTCGATGGCAAACTCAACATTCTAGTAAGTAATGATCTTAATATACATAAACACCTACGCCTAGTTGTTTAATGAGTAATCCTTAACAGAAATCTAATGCAAACGCTTAAGCATATATGTTAAAAATATATAGGTAAATAACGTGGGTGTAATTCGTGGGAAGCCAACAACAGAATATGTGGAAGAAGATTTCTCTTTCCACATCTCAACAAATTTAGAAGCTGCTTTCCATTTTAGTCAGCTTTCACATCCTCTCTTAAAGGCTACCGGAAATGGAAGCATCGTCTTTATTTCCTCGGCTACGGGGATTGTATCAGTTTCATGTGGATCCATTTATAGTCTAACAAAAGGTAACCAAGACGGTTTGTACTAGAGGCACTTCATTGCAAGACTGACTAACCAATACGTGGTTTTATTTGTTTGTTGTTCATTTCTTTTGTAGGTGCTTTGATTCAGCTAGCTAAAAATTTGGCATGTGAATGGGCTAAAGATGGCATAAGAGCCAATGCTGTTGCTCCTAATATCATCAATACTCCTATGTCTCAATCTGTAATAAAACAAAAGACGACTTCTAAATATATTTGGTGTGAATATATAAAAACCTCAATTCCTCTAATAAGTTCTCAATTGTGTATTCTTAATAGTATCTTGAGGACGCAAGTTTCAAGGAGGGATTGTTCAGTCGAACTCCACTTGGCCGTGCTGGTGAGCCGAACGAAGTTGCATCACTTGTGGTCTTCTTGTGTCTCCCTGTAGCTTCTTATATTACTGGTCAAACCATTTGTGTTGATGGAGGGTTCACTGTTAATGGTTTCTCCTATCAGCCACAAGCTTTATAATGAGCTTTTCACGTTTTCTCTGTTTAAATGTTCTCTCTAATAAAAACTCTCAAGCTATGAGAGCTTATGATGAGTTTATGTCCCGTGTAGAGAGTTTACTTTATACAGCACAATTTTCACAAACAAAAATACACTATGTTAAGCAGTTTATTTCTTTTGATTGACTAATCTATATCAAAGAGTAAACCAGACAACTAAACATATCCATCATTTGCCACATCAAAAGTGTGAAGGTAACAGTTCCATTTTAGTTATTTTAAATGAAGACGTGGAAACATTTACCGTAATTGGTGCACGAGTCTGACTTGTAGTTTCAGTTGTCTTTTTGGACCACTAGCTTAGATATTTTAATTTAGCCGCCACACACTTATCTGATCCACATTCATTATATACATATAAAATCTGTGGCATGGTGACTTCAATTCAAGTAAGATACAAGAAAGATGGATAAAAGATGGAGTCTTCAAAGTATGACTGCTCTTGTCACCGGTGGAGCCAGCGGAATCGGGTTCGTCTTTCTTCTCTATTTTATCTCTACATCAACATTTCAATCTATTGTTCTGTTTGCTGTTTAGCTTCCTAATGGGTCAAGAGTGTTTAGGTATGCCATAGTGGATGAGTTAGCTAGTTTTGGAGCTAGGATCCATGTATGTGACATATCTGAAACTCTGCTTACTAAAAGTTTAAGCGAATGGGAAAAGAAAGGGTTTCAAGTGAGTGGAACAGTCTGTGATGTAAGCTCTCGTCCCGAGAGAGAAAAACTGATGCAAACCATCTCCTCGCTGTTCGACGGAAAACTCAACATTTTAGTAAGTGAAATTAACTTATAGTATAGTAGTACTCCTTAATAGAAATCTAATGAAAACGCCTAAGCATATATGTTATAGGTTAATAATGTTGGTGTACTTCGTGGGAAGCTAACAACAGAATATGTGGAAGAAGATTTCTCTTTCCACATGTCAATAAATTTGGAAGCTGCTTTCCATTTTAGTCAGCTTTCACATCCTCTCTTAAAGGCTTCAGGCAATGGAAGCATCGTCTTTGTTTCATCTGTTGGAGGGATTGTATCACTTGGTGGTGCATCTATTTATAGTCTAACTAAAGGTAACCATGCATGGTTTGTACTAGAGGCAGTTCATTGCAAGACTGACTAACCAAGAAGGGTTTTTTTTTTGTTGTTGTTGTATTTTTATAGGAGCTTTGAATCAGCTAGCTAAAAATTTGGCATGTGAATGGGCAAAAGACGGCATAAGAGCCAATGCTGTTGCGCCAAATGCTATCACGACTCCTATGTGTCAATCTGTAATAAATCAAAGACAACTTTTTACATGTTTTTGTGTGAATATAACAACAACCTCAGTTCCTCTAACAATTTCGAAATTGTGTATTCTTTAAGTATCTTGAGGATGTCCGTTTCAAGGATGCATTGTTGAGTAGAATTCCACTTGGTCGCTTAGGAGAGCCGAATGAAGTTGCATCACTAGTGGTGTTCTTGTGTCTACCTGCAGCTTCTTATATAACTGGTCAAACCATTTGTGTTGATGGAGGTTTCACTGTTAATGGCTTCTCTTATCAGCAGCAGGCTTGAGAATGGTCATGTTTATGTTCTTGTCTTAATATCCAAAACTCCCTATTGGCCTTGTAACCTGTCAAAAACTCTGCTCAATAAAATTCTATGTGGATTCTTTCCACAAGAGAGAAACACTTATGCATATCCCTTCAACGATGTTCGATGCATCTTTGTTTAAAAAACTGCGCATACCCTTTCCTAATGTTATACAATGGTTAAGATTTCGGTATTCGTAAAACGTGATGAACAAGAAGCCTAGCAAGAAGATGTTGTCTATTAAGTAAGAGTAAGCCCTTTTGCAGAAACATAGCAGGCAAAAGCAGAGTAAAACTTGGACTCAAATGAGAAGATGGTCTTCAACTTCAAAACTCATCCAAATACAGAATCATGTGACAACACACCATGCTTTACAATCCCTATGCAAATATGCAATGATGACTCAGAGGAGAGATGGCTCTACGGCACAAACAATCATTGTAGTCATCCAAAACTAAATGCAAAAGCTTAAAAGTTATTTCTCATATTCTCTGTTTTACGAAAGATATAACTGTGAAGAAGTCAAAATCATATTAGAAGTTATCGGTGTATTAAGACTTTTTGAACACACTATAACTTAAGCGAAAACATCAAATGAATAATATCTAAAAATTTTCGTTTTTTTGGTCAGGACCACTAACTTAGATATTCTAGCCACTCTCTTTTGACTACTACATAATTCTGAACCACACATACAAACTAACTCAATAATTCAGACTTTATCTGATCCACATTGATTGTATATATATTATTATCATTGCTCGTAACAAGCAAGAAAAATGGATAAAAGATGGAGTCTTCAAGGTATGACTGCTCTTGTGACCGGTGGAGCCAGCGGAATCGGGTTCGTCTTTCTTCTCTATTTTATCTCTACATCAACTTTTCAATCTATTGTTCTGTTTGCTGTTAACTTCCTGATGGGTCAAGAGTGTTTAGGTATGCCATAGTAGAAGAGTTAGCTGGTTTTGGAGCTAGAATCTATGTGTGCGATATATCAGAAACTCTGCTCAATCAAAGTTTAAGCGAATGGGAAAGTAAAGGGTTTCAAGTGAGTGGTTCAGTCTGTGATGTAACCTCTCGTCCTGAGAGAGAAAAGCTGATGCAAACAGTCTCATCCCTGTTCGATGGCAAACTCAACGTTCTTGTAAGTAAATGATCATTATATAGAAACAACTACGCATACTCTATAACTAAAATTCATATATGAGAGAATTTGTTTTGTACAACATAGGTTAATAACGTGGGCGTACTCCGGGGAAAGCCAACAACAGAATATGTGGCAGATGATTGGACTTTCCATATCTCAACAAACGTGGAAGCTGCTTACCATTTTTGCCAACTTTCACATCCACTCCTAAAGGCTTCAGGCTATGGAAGCATCATCTTCCTTTCCTCTGTTGCAGGGGTTATATCTTTCGACGCTGGATCCATTTATGGTCTAACAAAAGGTAACTTAAGTTAACCTAGCTAAGTTACTACGAGAGGCAATTCATTGCAAAATCAACGAGTAGTATTTTGTTTTTTTACTTTAACAAAAAAAAATGTTTTGTTAATTTATTTTTCAGGAGCTCTGAATCAGCTAGCTAGAAATTTGGCATGTGAATGGGCAAAAGACGGCATAAGAGCTAATGCTGTTGCACCTAATGCTGTCAAGACTGCTCAGTCTCAATCTGTAATAAATAAATAATACAAAAATCTTACTTTTTTTTGTTGTTGCATGTGAATTTAAGAACTTCAATTCCTCTAACCATTTCTCAATTTTTTTTGTTTATAAAAGTTTCTTGAGGACGTCAGTTTCAAGGAGGCATTGTTGAGTAGAACTCCACTTGGTCGTTGTGGAGAGCCGAATGAAGTTGCATCACTAGTGGCCTTCTTGTGTCTACCTGCAGCTTCATATATCACAGGTCAAACTATTTGTGTTGATGGAGGCCTCACGGTTAACGGTTTCTCCTATCAACCACAGGCTTGAAAATGGCCTTGTCGTGTTTGGTTTGTAATTTCCTTAAACACACAACGTTCTCTATACCTCTAATAATAATTATCTCTCTATAAGTTTCTACTTGAAGATATAAATGAATTCACAATTCCATTATGAATAGAAGATTCAATTACACCCGCGGCACCAACAACTTTGCGGCAATTTATCTTTCAAAATCAAAATGCTATATGCTTCAACTCAGGTCTATTTGACATTTTATTGATCGTGGTTTAGTGGCCGGCTTTTGTAGTTGTTGATTGTTGTGCTTTATTAGGAACATGGATACTCTCATCAACGACTCTAAGCAACATAACTTGAGAATGTTAATAGCATTGAGATTTGAACAGAAAGAGATTGAATGTGTTGTATATTGATAAGCCTCTTAGGCACATGTTGGAGCATGGTTGCTAAAGATGCCCAACTTGCCAATGAGTTCTTCGAAGTCTCGGCGTCCCAATGCTTTGGTGAAGACATCAGCTAGTTGGGAGGCAGACCGAACAAAACGCAGACATATGAACTTTGCTTTAGCCGCATCCCGAACCTTGTGACAGTCTAGCTCCACATGTTTTGTGCGTTCATGGAATACAGGATTTGGCGGCTTTGCTGTCGCAGTAGAGATCGATAGGATCCGTTTGCTTGACCCCTTAAGTCCTCAAGCAAACCTTTGAGCCACTTAAGCTCACGTAGTGTCAGTGACATGCTGTGATACTCGGCCTCTGCTGAAGACATAGAAACAACATTCTGTTTTTTCGAACGTCATGACAAAGGAGAGGTTCCGAGGGAGACAAGCCACCCTATTAGTGAACGGCGATTAACAGGGCACCCTGCCCAATCCGCGTCACACCAACCAGTTAGCTTCAAATCATCATCAGAGGATAAAAGAATCCCTTGACCTGGAGATCCATTTAAGTAGCAGACAACATGTAATGCAACTTCCCAATGTGCTTGTGTTGGCCGCTGCATAAATTGCGACAGAATGTGGACAGAGTATGTGAGATTCGGTCATGTAGCCAAGAGATAGATAAGGCGACCCACCAAGGGACGATAGCGTGCTGGTTCCTCAAGAAGTGGACTTGTGACTCGACCAAGACCATGTTGTTGTTCCATGGGAAACGTTTCTGGCGTACTGCCCAAGAGACCTGTTTCCTTTAGAATGTCCAATGCATATTTTCGTTGATTTAAGAATATCCCATCCTCTCTCCTTGCTACTTCAGTGCCCAAGAAATATTTCAGGGCACCAAGGTCCTTCATATGAAAACATGAGCTCAGATATTCTTTAAATTCCGAGATCGTTTCCAAACAGTTGTCTGTGATAACCAAATCATCTACGTAGACAAGAACGTAAATGCAAACGTCCCCCTTGTGTAATGTGAAAAGAGAGTAATCACAGTAGGACTACTTGAAACCATATTTGAGCAATGCAGTTTGGAGCTTTTCAAACCAGCAACGGGGTGCTTGGCGGAGACCATAGACAGATTTTCGCAATCGACAAACCAAATTACGATCACCATTCTCTGGTCGAAACCCCGGGGGCAACTTCATGTAGATTTCTTCATTTAAATCGCCATGTAAGAAGGCGTTGTGGACATCCATCTGATGTAGGGACCAGTGTCTAGCTGCGGCAACCTTAAGTGTCGCTCGGACTGTGGTCATCTTGACAACGGGTGCGAATGTTTCAGAATAATCTACACCTTCCTTTTGATTATTTCCTAGAACTACCAATCTCACTTTATAGCGCTCAATAGTACCATCAGCCAGGTATTTAATGCTGTATACCCATTTAGAACCCAAAGCTTTCTATTAGCGATATATTCTGGGCTTAGTATTTTGGGCTTTAAACGTGTAGTTTACGTCAATGACGGTTTGTGTATACCCTAACTAAACATGTATAAATAAGGTTGTAACCTAGATCAATAAAGGCAAGCCAGTTCAATACCTAATTCTACATGGTATCAGAGCTAGAAAAGTTTTAAAATTCTTGTTGTTCATCGATAAGTTTCGATTCGGTTGTGTCCGTCGATAGTTTCGACTTGTCTTGTGTATCAAGATCTTCATGAGTACCCTAGGAGAACATGTGTCTTCTTCTACAGGGGCCCTCGTCGCTTCCTCTGTTTCCACGGTGGTGTCGCCGTATACACTTTCAAGCTCCGACAACCCCGGAACTGTTATCACCTCTGTTTTGCTGAACGGAGATAACTACAATGAATGGTCTGAAGAGATGCTTAATGATCTTCAAGCCAAACGGAAAACAGGCTTCATCAACGGTACAATCCCGAAGCCTTCAAGCACCGATCCTGATTTTGAGAATTGGAAGACCGTGAATTCCATGATCGTGGGTTGGATAAGGGCTTCGATTGAGCCAAAAGTTAAGACCACCGTAACTTTTATCTCTAATGCTCATCTTCTTTGGGATGAGTTGCAGCAGCGTTTCTCTGTTACTAACAATGTTCGAGTTCATCAAATCAAGGCTCAGCTCGCCTCTTGTCGCCAGCACGGACATACGGTCGTAGAGTACTACGGCAAGCTGTGTCATCTTTGGGATGAATTGAAAACTTATCAAGCTAGTCCGGTGTGTCCCCATGGTTCGATTCTGACTGCAATTGTTACCGAAAGGGATAATGAGAAGCTTCATCAGTTTGTAATGGGTCTTGATGATGCACGTTTTTGAGGGATTTGTAGAATTAGGTATTGAACTGACTTGCCTTTATTGATCTAGGTTACAACCTTATTTATACATGTTTAGTTAGGGTATACACAAACCGTCATTGACGTAAACTACACGTTTAAAGCCCAAAATACTAAGCCCAGAATATACCGCTAATACTTTCTTACCTGGAGGTAGTTTGGTGATGTCCCATGTATGATTGATCCCATGAGCATCGATCTCGGTCCCCATTGCTGTAGTCCATCGTTTGTCACTGACAGCTTCACAGAAAGTTGTGGGTTCAACCCCAGTAGTAAGAGCCATGAGAAAAGCTCGATGTTGTGGAGAGAATTCCTCACAATCCAAAATATCGGAGACGGGAAAAGGGCAAGTAGGTTGCGGTAAGATTGGACCAGCCTGAACTGTGCGAAGAACGAACCCCTTCAGTTTGATTGATGGCTGTTTGGGACGCTTTCCGCGGCCAAGTTCTTCGATGACCTATTGGTCGAGTTCTAGGGAACCCTCCCTGTCGTCGGAATCCGAAGGCTCAATCGTGTGGTGTGTGTTGGTAAAGGGAAAAGACAATGGTGGATTTTCTGGGCTTGGAGTAGGCCCAATAAGAATTGTTGGAGCTAAAGGAGGTATAGGCCCATGAGAAGGTGATGGAGCCAAAGAAGGAACAGGCCCAATGGGTTGTTCGATTGTGTCTTCTTCATTCACAACCTCCATAGCCGACGGAGCAGCATTCTCGGAGTTGGAGCCGACGACGATCTCTGGCCTGTTTGGTGATGACGGAGTGATGAGCCAATCACCATCAAAATCGACGTCCACCACAGGAGCATCATGTTACAGGGTTTCCGTTATCAGAGTTTTTTCATTTGAATAAAGGCAGACACGTGTTTAAAGCTGGTGGAAAGACTGTTTTGTAGCTAACGGAACGTCGACGTGGTTGTTGGTGAGCTGTCGCACATGAGTTGCACATACGAGCTGGAACACTAGAGTCCAAAGTCTGCTTTATAAGGAGAAGCCGTTGCAGTCGTCTTCTCCATTGCGAATAATCTATGAATAAGATCTTTTGTAATCTTTCTCTCTTTTTCCGATATCTGTAAACGGTGTTTGCTCTTCTTATTGGAGTTGTTTCTTACTCTAGACTCTTGTAAGTTGGGAACAGATTCCTTTGTTTATTACGAACATTGGTTCTTCTACCATTTCTAATAAAAAAAAGTGTTTTCGTTATCAAAGGTATCAGAGCTAACCGACCTCGGAAACTATGGCGGAAACTCGTTCTCAGACGGCGTTGAAGGAAACTGTGGCTCATGAAGCAAGCGTGGTGGTACGAGAGGCAGAGGAGGCCATCGGACCTCAAATCAGTAAAATGATCTCTCACACCGACACGTTGGAGGCGAAAATGATGGAGCATAACGAGAAGATTGACAGTAGTATCAAAGAGATGTTCTCAGCGATCAGTCTCCTATTAAAATCCAAGGAGACAATCCCAGGTACCATGGAACGAGATCTGAGTCCACCTCGGGCTTCAACCTCTCACGTGGTGTGTTTAGATTCGAAGGCTCTTGAAGATAGGGGACAAACAGAGTCTTCAGAGAACTATGATACTATCACCAGGATGGGTAAGATTGATTTTCCTCGTTTCGATGGTGATGGGGTGAAAGAGTGGTTGTTCAAGGTAGAGGATTTATTTGAGTTATATCGAACACCACATTCGAGGAAGATCAAAATGGCAGCTGTGCATTTCGACAGTCACGCAGCTCATTGGCACCATGCACTGGTACAGTCTAATCTTTATGGTCATTTGTTGCAAGATTGGGATGCATATAAGATGAAAATTAAGGAGAGATTTGATGATGTGTTAGAGGATCCAATTGTTGAGCTTAAAAAGTTACACGAGACTGATGGTATTGTTGATTATCACCAAAAATTTGAGTTGCTTAGAACAAGGGTCAATATGTCCGAGGATTACTTGGTTAGTGCTTACCTTGCAGGCCTAAGAGTGGATACTCAGATGCATGTACGTATGTTTCAGCCACAAACAGTACACCACTGCTTGATGTTGGGTCGCCTCTATGAGAAAGCTCACCCCACGAAGCCTATTTCACAGTTTGGGACATCGACTAAGCCATCTTCTGGTAACATGAGTGGAAAAGGTATTCTTGGTGTAAAGAAGGAGCCGTATTCTGGAGGTTATTCGGAGAAGAAGACGGATGACAAAGGTGATGGGGTAGGCTCCAAGAAGTTTTTATCTAATGCAGAAATGAGTGATAGAAGGGCTAAAGGGTTGTGTTATTTCTGCGATGAAAAATATACTCCTGACCATTACCTAAAACATAAAAGGAAGCAGTTGTACCTTATCGAAGTCGGGGGTGGAGAGTATGAGAGTGATGAGGAAGAGGAGAGTCTGGAAACCATGGAAGTCACACCTAGAGTGTCTGTAAGTGCAGTCTCTGGTGTAGAGGAGTATGACACAATGAGAGTGAAAGGGTTGTATGGGAAAAGAATTATTCTCATGCTGGTTGATTCGGGTTCAACTCACAACTTCATGGACCCTCGTTCTGCAGAAAGATTGGATTGTGTGATCGACTCGTCTCAAATGACACGAGTATCAGTTGCGGATGGCAGGAAGTTGATGGTTCATGGAGCAGTCTATAACTTTCAGTGGACTTTCCAAAATACAACATTCACTGCAGACTTTATGTTGATTCCATTGGGAGGTTGTGACATGGTTTTGGGGATCCAGTGGCTTCGAACCTTAGGAGTTATCTCGTGGGAATTCAAGGAACTGGAAATGAGTTTTAAGTATGGGAACCAAAGGGTGATGTTGCATGGTATTAAGCCAGGATCGGTACGAGGAGTGAAAGTAAACAAATTGAAGAAGATAAGAGACCAAGAGGCTCAAATCTCTATGATATACGCAGCAGAAGGAGGAAACATGGAGGAAATGCAGTTATGCAATATAGAGGGTGAAAACTCGGTTCTTGCAGAGGATTCAGGAATTGGAGAAGTAGTGCAGGAGTTCGAGGAGATCTTCAAAGAACCGACTACACTACCTCCTTCCAGAGAAAACCATGACCATAAGATACCACAAAAGGAGGGAGCAAACCCAATCAATATCCGTCCGTATCGCTATGCAGTCCACCAAAAGAATGAGATTGATAAGATGGTAGGAGAACTACTAGAAGTGGGCACCATTCAGGGTAGTTCCAGTCCGTATGCATCCCTTGTAGTCTTGGTCAAGAAGAAGGACGGGACATGGAGACTCTGTGTCGATTACAGAGGACTTAACGAGTTAACAATAAAGGACAGGTTCCCTATTCCTCTTATTGAGGATTTATTGGATGAGTTGGGAGGGTCTAGTGTATTCTCAAAGATTGATCTAAGAGCAGGGTATCATGAGGTGAGGATGGATCCTATGGATGTGCATAAAACAGCGTTTAAAACCCACAGTGGGCACTATGAATACCTGGTGATGCCTTTTGGCCTAACCAACGCCCCTGCAACCTTCCAGAATTTGATGAACACGGTATTCAGGAAGTTTCTGCGGCGGTTCGTACTCATATTCTTTGATGACATATTGGTATATAGTGCCACGAAAGAAGAACATGCGGAGCACTTGAGATCTGTTTTCCAACTGATGAAGGAGAATCAATTATACGCCAAACAGAGTAAGTGCAGTTTTGCCACGGATAAGGTAGAGTACCTTGGGCATTATATCGAAGGTCGTGGTGTTTCTATTGATCCAAATAAGGTTGTGGCAGTCGCAGAATGGCCGGTACCAGTGTCCTTGAAGCAGTTGAGGGGATTTCTTGGATTAGCTGGCTACTATCGCCGGTTTGTGTGTAACTTTGGGACTATAGCTCGACCATTAACAGCGTTAACTAAGAAAAATGCATTTTTATGGTCAGGAGAGGCTCAACAAGCTTTTGAAGAGCTGAAATAGGCTTTATGTGAGGCTCCAGTATTAGCTCTTCCACGTTTCGATAGACCATTTGTGGTGGAAACACATGTGAGTTCTCAAGGAATAGGTGCAGTGCTAATGCAAGATGGGCATCCCATAGCCTACATTAGTCGCCATTTAAAGGGGAAACAACTGCTATTGTCCATTTATGAGAAGGAACTGTTGGCGGTGGTATTTGCAGTTCAAAAATGGCGCCATTACCTCCTCCCTAATCATTTCATAATCAAAACAGACCAGAGAAGCCTTAAATACCTGTTGGAGCAACGTTTAAACACGCCTATTCAGCAGCAGTGGTTACCTAAGCTTCTAGAGTTTGACTATGAGATACAGTACAAAGCAGGGAAAGACAATTTGGTTGCAAATGCATTGTCCAAGGTTGAAGGAGCGGAGGTTTTACACATGGCGATGACAGTGGTAGAGTGTGACTTAATGAAGGAGATTCAGGATCAATATGAGCAAGATATGGAGATTAAGGACATCGTTGAATCTCTTAAAAAAGATCCGGCTGCGAAGAAGGATTACTCGTTGGTTCAGGGGGTCTTGCGTCGAAAGAGTAAGATAGTGGTTCCAGCAAAACAAGAACTGCGGTCTTCTATCCTTCAATGGCTACATTGTTCGGGTAGCAGTGGGCATTTGGGTAGAGATGCAACGCTCCAACGAGTCAAAGGGCTATTCTATTGGAAGGGAATGCTGAAAGACATTCATGCATACATTCGAGCTTGTGATGTCTGTCAACGTTGTAAGTATGAAACGGTGGCGAGTCCTGGTCCATTGCAGCCATTACCAATCCCTGAAACATTATGGACTGACATCTCCATGGATTTCATAGACGGCTTACCAGAGTCAGCAGGAAAGGATGTGATTCTGGTCATAGTCGACAGGCTGAGCAAGGCAGCACATTTTATAGCTCTGTCACACCCTTATACGGCGATAACAGTGGCTCAAACATTCATGGACAACATTTTCAAACTCCACAGTTGTCCCAAGTCCATTGTGAGTGACAGAGACAAGATATTTCTGAGTACGTTTTGGAAGGAGTTGTTTGCGATGCAGGGGGTGGAGTTGAATTTTTCATGTGCCTATCATCCACAGAGTGACGGTCAGACTGAAGTGGTGAATCGTTGCCTGGAAACTTATCTTCGGTGTATGTGCAGTGATCGACCTTTTGAATGGAGTAAGTGGCTTCCTTTGGCTGAGTATTGGTATAACACCACATTCCACTCCACGACTCAGTCGACCCCTTTTGAAGCTGTTTACGGTCAAGCCCCTCCTGTTCATCTGTCGTACCTTCCGGGAGAGTCTAAGGTTGCAGTGGTGGCTAAGAGTTTACAGGAACGTGAGAGTATGATTCTGATCTTGAAGTTCCACCTGTTAAGAGCTCAGCACAAGATGCAGGCATTTGCAAACCAGCACCGCATTGAGAGAAGCTTTGACATTGGAGACTATGTGTTCGTCAAGCTCCAACCATATCGCCAGCAATCAGTGGTGGGTCGTAGCAATGAAAAGCTCGCTCCGAAGTATTATGGTCCGTATAAGGTGGTGGATCGCTGTGGTCCAGTGGCATATAGGTTGGCTCTTCCTGAGAGTTCGCAGATTCATCCGGTGTTCCATGTTTCACAGCTCAAAGTTCTGGTGGGTTCGACTTACATTTCTACGGAGTTACCAATGTTGGTTAATGACGTTTTACTCAAGGAACCTGAGATCATTTTGGAGAGGAAGATGGTTAAACGTCAAGGTCACGCGGCTACAATGGTATTGGTTAAGTGGACTAATGAGGGTGAAGAAGAAGCAACTTGGGAATACTTATTCGACCTGCAGCGTCGCTTCCCTTCCTTTGAATCTTGAGGACAAGGTTCTCCAAACAGGGGAGCTCTGTTACAGGGTTTCCGTTATCAGAGTTTTTTCATTTGAATAAAGGAAGACACATGTTTAAAGCTGGTGGAAGGACTGTTTTGTGGCTAACGGAACGTCGACGTGGTTGTTGGTGAGCTGTCGCACATGAGTTTTCACATACGAGCTGGAGCACTAGAGTCCAAAGTCTGCTTTATAAGGAGAAGCCGTTGCAGTCGTCTTCTCCATTGCGAATAATCTATGAATAAGATCTTTTGTAATCACTCTCTCTTTTTCCGATATCTGTAAACGGTGTTTGCTCTTCTTATTGGAGTTGTTTCTTACTCTAGACTCTTGTAAGTTGGGAACAGATTCCTTTGTTTATTACGAACATTGGTTCTTCTACCATTTCTAATAAAAAAAAAAGTGTTTTCGTTATCACATCATGTGTGTCGGAATAAGAAGGTAACACATCTTCAATGAATAAAACATCACGAGAGACGAAAATTTGTTCGGTTTGGAGGTCGAACAGGGTCCAGCCTTTCTTACCAAATGGGTATCTAACGAAGATACACTTCCTACTTCGAGAAGAAAATTTGTCACCCCCACGTCGCTGATTGTGTCCATACGCTAGACAACCAAAGAATTTGAGATTTTCGTACGCTGGAGGAGTCCCATACATAAGCTCATAAGGTGTTTTGCCTTGCAACAAAGGAGATGGTGTTCGATTAATGAGATGAGCTGCTGTGAGAACACTCTCTCCCTAGAATTTGACCGGTAAATTCGATTGAAAGAGCAATGCCCGCGCGACATTTAGCAAATGACGGTGCTTCCGCTCAACGCGACCGTTTTGCTGCGGTGTGGCAACACATGACGTTTAGTGAAGTATTCCTTGTTCAGCAAACATGTCGTGCATACAAAAAGAAACTCAGTGCCATTGTCACTTCTAACAGTTTGAACTTTCTGATCAAATTTCCGTAAAACCATTTTCAGAAAGTTGTGAAAAATGGTCTTGACTTGAGCTTTATCATGCATCACATGCACCCAAGTACAGCTTGAGAAGTCATCAATGATGGTGAAAAAGTAATGAGAATTACATGTACTGGAGGAGCGATATGGTCCCCAGACATCTAAGTGAAGCAATTCAAAAAATTTCGACGCTTTATTATTACTGGAATGAAACGAATCGCCGGTTTGTTTGGCTTGCAAACATACATCACAAGATGAAAAATCAGAAACACGTTTACTAACAACAGGAAGCAAATCAAAGACTCCATCAGAGGGATGGTCTAGCCGTTGAAGCCATGTATGCTCAGCTTCGTCTTTATTTATATGAAAGGCATTCAAAACTCCTATCCGTCGAAAGAAATAGAGACCTTCCCGTAATTCATCAGCGCCAATCAACATCCTCGTTGTACGGTCATGTAACACACACCCGATGTTAGCAACTTGCATCACACAATCGCAGTCCTTTACGAGTTGTGACACAGAAATGAGATTACACCGCAACTGAGAAACCAATAACACATTTTGCAATGAAAAACCATCATCAAAACAAACCGTCCCTTTCTTATCTGTTGCAGTCTCATGTCCATCAGGAAGACCAATTTTACAGGATAAAATTGTGGTTATATCATTGAGAAAAGCAGAACTGCTTGTCATATGATTAGAGGCTCCTGTATCAAGAACCCAATCAAGAGAATCAGGCTTACCTCTTAATCGATTTGATGGTGCCTTGTTCTGTTTTTCGAGTAGTTGCATTAAGGTTTTCTACTGATCGTTGTTGAGACCAGTAAACCCACTCCGAGAAGATTCACTGCTTTGATCTTCAGGTCCAATAACACATGTTGCGTTAGCCTGTGCCACTCCACCTTGGCCACGACCACGAGCAGATTTCCCTCCTCTCTCCCCACCACTGAGGGTATCCAACGAGTTGGAAGCATGCCTCCTTGGTATGCCCACGACGCTTGCAATGCGAGCAAAGAAGCTTACTTTTGTCTTCTATTGCTTCAGGGGTTCGAGAGGTTTGGACTGCAAAATCTGCTTGTCCTGCTTGCTCCTCACGGTTTCGTAGCACCGTACGAACACGTTCCATGGATTTCACTTTGGAATACACCTGATTCAAGTTTGGCAATGGCTCACTGCTGATTATTGTTGTGCGGAGTCCACCAAAAACTGCATCGTCGAGTCCAAGAAGAAACTGGTGCACCTTATCATCTTCCCTTTTCTTCTCCAATTGACCACGCAGATCACACAAACACCCGCTGCATTGACACGTTGGTGACTGATCGTAATTGGACAGATCTTCCCAAAGCATCTGCAGTTTCCCAAAGTACTCAATAAGACTCATGCCATGTTGACGACAGTTGGCTAATTCAGCCTTGATCTCTTGAATTATGGGTCCGTTTCCTTCAGAAAACGGTCTTTGATTTCTTGCCATAACTCCTTTGGATCATCTTTGTTGCCAAGAGTTCTTCTCACCTTCGGCTCAATGGTATTGAGGATCCACAGCGCTACGATGGAGTTGACAGACATCCAGTCCTCATACTCTGGTGCCTCCTCTTTCGGTTTCACCACTGTCCCATCGACGTACTTCTTCTTCACGTGCAGAGCAGATCTGATTGCTTGCGCCCATTCGTCAAAGTTATCGCCAGTGAACTGCACTTGAGCAATGATTCCACCGGGATTTTCAGTTGCAGAGAGTTGATATGTCGAGTTGGTTTTAGCGACATCATACTCATTCCTCACAATTTCACTATTCTCAACTTGTTCACTCATTTTTTTTTTTTTTGCCGGCTCTGATACCATGAACAGAAAGAGATTGAATGTGTTATATATTGATAAGCCTCTTAGGCATAGATATATACAGATACAAGCTTGTAGAAGAAGCTAATTACAGATCATATCAATCAAGGATATGTACAACTCTATTAACATAAATGAGTATATTGTCTTTTCCTAAAGTAGCTTGTCGAGATCCTCTCCAATAAGATTTGAGAGAGTATATATTACCGCCTCTGTCACTGATTTTAAGAATGTTAACTGTAACACAACACAACATGATTATAGCGCACTTTTTTCATTGTTGTTGTTCCGTCTCTGTCACTGAATTTAAATGATTGTAACATAAACAAGATTATGCTTATTCTATTCTGTTGTTGTTACGTCTATGTCTCTGATTTTACATGTTAATTATATTGTAATACAACATGATTATACATACTTATTTTTTGTTGTTGTTGTTCCGTCTTTGTCGCGTTTTTTTATTTGTCTTAAACTCTCACGACGAGAACGGCTTTGTCATGTTTTATCTCGTGATTTCTTGATTCTTTCCCAGCAACAAATAATTTAAGATCAAGGCACGATTACAGATTACATGCTCATTTATTTTCCCATGTATGCGCACCTCTCTATCGGTTTTGGGTCCTACCAAATAAATTAGTAATAATAGAAATGCATTTGACCAAAGAAAATATTATCCAGGAACACCCCATTTTGTAACGTTTATTTAACGGAATATTTGAACTCACTAGCAAGTTTTCTTATGGTATTTTTAGGTTATTTTGGAAAAATATACGAATTAAAAAAAAATTACAGAATTTTTACATATATTTTCAAGGAAATTTGATTTAAAAGGACATTTTTTTTTAATTTGTCCCATTATGCCTTCTACACTAAATTTGCCACTATGCCTAAATTACCCTTTCAAAAAATCAAACTAACTTTTAAACAATTTTAAAATTTTAATTCCCTAAAAACAAATTCTAGAAATAAGAAAGATGTTGCCATAAAATGTTTTTGATGAAAATTTGGTGTTTTAACATTGAAAAAAAATTGTTTTGCAACATTTAGTATACATCTTCTACTAATTGTATATATTCTGAAGATATTAGATTATAAATTCTACATATATACATGTTCTAAATAATGTAGATTACAAATTCTTTGCACTCTACTTGTTCTGAAAACTTTAGAATAAATATATTTTCTAAAACTTTTAGAAGTCGGATTTTGTATGTGTTCTACAGAAATTAGAATATATATTCTACACATAACTCTATATTTTACAAATTTTAGAATTTGTTTTCTTCACTTTATACATATTCTACTGAAGTCAGAATATAAAATCTACATTTTATCATGTGTCCTACGGAAATTAGAACACTAATTCTACACTTTACTCTATGTTCTTCATAATTTAGAAAGTATATTCTACAATTATGTTAAACAAGGAAACTGAATCCGAAATTTAAGAAAACAAAATATTTACGTAATCCCTGAATTATGCAAATCATATATATTCTTAAGATTACGTTCTAATATGTTTAGAAAACGTGTTCTGAAAACATACAAAATCGATTTGGTTAAAGGTTTTTCATCATTTTCCTACGCTTGTCATTCTAAATTCGGCTGTTCTTTCATTTAAGAGTTTATTTTGCAGTATGATGCAAATCTATGTAACATGTGGTGTATGGAGATGTATCGGCCAAAATGAATGGCGATTTATTGTTGATGAAGGAAAACGTGGGAGACTTCTTACTTTTCATGCCAATTCAACTCTTGAAGAGCTAAAGACGATGGTTTTGGAAGACTATGAAATACAACAAAATATGGTTAATGTGGAATTCAGTTATTTACCCTTTGATCTCAGTGTTGATTCTCCTCCGGTTGTTATGATGAATGATCGCCAAGTGAAGAATTTTGTTGCTTATTGGAAAATGAAGAATAACATATGGTTGTGTGTGACGTTTAAAGCCACAGTGAATGATAGAAGCAATATTGATCTGAATAAGGAACCAAGCGACTCAAGTGAGGGAGGCGTTGACGTTCTTCTGCGTGAAAAGCTGCCAAAATATGTGAGCAAAACAAAACTGAATGATTCTAACTTCATAACTTCTAAGGACGCTGAAGTTGGTGCTAGATCTATGATGGTTGATTCTATGGTAAAGAAGGGGCAATATTTCAAAAGCAAGGAAGCTTTACAGGCAAGTTTAGAAATTTTTGCGATGAAGTATAACTTCGATTATAGAGTTACTAAAACTGGTACAAGATTTTGGTGTATACGCTGTATTGATAATGTTTGCAAATGGCGTGTTCGTGTTGAGTGCTTAGAAGGGTCTACGTGTTGGAAAATCAACATGTATGTGGGTAGCCATACTTGTACTTCTTCAAGGAAAACGAAATTTGGTAGAACACCTTCAGCAAGAACAATCGGGAATCTCATCAAACATAATTATGAAGGTGTCAAGGAGGGACTTAAACCCAATGACATCATTAATATTATGCGTACGGAGAATGGATGTGAGCTAACTTATTCCCAAGCTTGGGAATCTCGTGAGTATGCAGTTAACGAAGTAAGAGGAATCCCAGATAAAAGTTTTGCTAAGATACCTAAATACTTGCACATGCTAGAAGAGGCGAATCATGGTACGCATACAAATTATGATATTGATTGTCATGGTAGATTCAAGTATCTATTCATTTCATTTGGTCAATCAATAAGAGGGTTCTACAAGAAAATTTGGAAGGTCATTGTAGTTGACGGAACGTTTTTAAAGAGCAAGTACAAAGGAGTTCTACTAGTTGCTACAGCCGTAGATGGTAACTCTAATTTATATCCAATTGCATTTGGGATTGCTGATTCTGAGAATGATGCTTCATGGGAGTGGTTTTTAATGCAGCTTAAGGTTGTTATTGCGGATGACAAAGATTTAGCTTTTGTGTAAAAAATTATAAAGGAAGAGGTGTGGCTGGTCGTCTTGCAAAAGCGTCAAAAGCGTATAGAGTCGCTGAGTTTGATAAACATTTTGCAGAAATTTGCAATATCAGTCCGGCGATTGGAGGTTATCTACAGGAGGCTGATGTGAAAAATGGGCTAGATGTCATTTTCCTGGATATAGATATGACATAAACACCAACAACCCTGCTGAATCGATAAATTCAGCTTTGAGATCACCGAGAGAGTATCCGGTAATTCCTTTGTTAGATAGCATTAGATAAATGTTAACCCGCTGGTTTTATGAGCGTAGGGCATTAAGTGAGCAGCAGAACGACCCTTTAACCATTGAGGTGGAGAAGAAGATTTGTAGAAGAATAGAGAAGGGTGAAAAGTTTAAAGCTTATCCTATTTCTCAATTCATATTACAGATTAAAGGTAAATGAGTAGATTTTATTGTTGATTTGGAGAAGAGGACTTGTTCATGTGGAAAGTTTGACATAGGAAAACTTCCTTGTAAACATGCCATAAAAGGATGTTTTAGTATTGGGAAAAGTCTGTACCCATACGCTGATGATGTGTTCAATACTGCTGCATAATCATTGTACGAGGAAACCATTAATCCTATAGGTTGAAGATGAATGGTGTGTTCCCGAAACTGTTGGTGATGTAAAAATTGTACCACCTGAGACAAGAAAAGGAGCTGGTAGAAGAAGAAAAAGAAGATATGAATCAGTGGAAGACAAGATAAGATCGTCACAAGGAGCGAAGAGGCGTAAGTGTGGCCGTTGTGGTAAAGAAGGCCACAATATACCGACATGTGAAAACACGATCTAATAATAGGTTTGTTCAGCAACTTTTACACATCACTATTTGGAGTTCACGTTATTGGATTTCTTATGTTTTTTAATTTTGTATTGCTTATGTTTCAAATACATGTTATTGGATTTCTTATGTTTTTTTAATTTTGAATTGCTTATGTTTCAAATACATGTTATTGGATCTCTTATGTTTTTTAATTTTGAATTGCTAAATATTTGTGTTTGAAATATTTGTGTGTCCTCGATGGTGTTGAAAAGCTAAATAAGATAATCTAAATAAATAAAGAAATGATAATGTCAATAAGCACAAGATGAAACAATCTTAATCGTAGCACAATTAAAAATTTAACTAAGGTCTACAATATGAGGCGACATAGATGGAGGCTCATACTTCTCCATTCGCTCAATGAACACAGTATCATATGCTGCTTCCCACAAATCAACTGCAATCTTCGTACGAGCTTCTTTAATGTTGTCATCGTTTATCAAACTCATATCTAGGTTAAACATATGACACTCTATGTATTTAAGTGCATACACTCCACAATCACAACATGACTTATTAAGATTTGGTGGCACTGAAGCAAAAATGATAGAATATGGAGACACATGAAGATATTTACCATAGGTTTTGGTCTGAACTTCCTTCACAAGTCGAGGGATAAGGATTGCAAATGGATCACATGACTTCTGTGGGTTAGACCAGAACAATCAAATACTTCAACAGTTCTTAGGCCAAAATTAATGCACACAGATATCCAGTGATTATTATTGACGTTCACATGAGCGTTAACTCTGTCGAAGTCTAATGCCCATTTCTTCCCCGTCTTTCCATGAGAAGGCAAGTCACCGTTTGCATAACCCAAGATCATAGAATCCCACTTGTGGCTTTTTTTACCTTCTCTAAACTTCAAATATTCGATTTTCATTTGCATGCTAAACATACAATTCATGAAGCCAACACGATTTGACTTCAATGGGCCTAAAGATGTATTCTCCCGAAATATATACATCATAGCATCCATTTCCTGAAAAATATTTAATTGCAATTAAAAATATATATATTAAAGTATTACATAGCATTACAAACAAAAAATATTGAAACGTACCGGATTCCGAAGCCAAGTGTTGCTTGTCATGACTCGATTTAGTAATTCATCGTTAATTACACTTGGACCCAACTTAATCATTCTGCAAATACACAAAAAGAAAACACTATGCATAAGCATCGAAAGAGCATAAATCTGTAACAATTATAGTAAAATATAATTGAACAACTTACCCCCTTGTTTTATGCCACTCTGCAAAAGCATCAAATCGATCATCAGAAACGAACACCAAAACAGAATCCATGTCAAATTCACCCGCGTTTGTAGTATTCAATCTTCGTACGTCATCTTTGCACAATACATTTTGTGTAGGATCAAACCCAAATACATCTGCTTTTTGAGATAGGTGTCCTACTAATTTCTGTAAAAAAATCTTGTGAATCCAAATTAAGATCTATTTCACTATGATGAGTGAAAAGATCATCAACTAAAAAGGTTTCATCCTGTCCATACAAAAAGTTTAACAAAAATATTAACACTTATTATTACCCCCACAAACATACATATCCAATTACATATTCTTCTGAAGTCTTAAAAAAAAAAAAAAAAAACATAACATTGAGATTTAAGTCTTACGTACCACAAATTTACTCTTCTTTTCTGCTGGAATGGATGGTTGTTCAACCGTGACTTGAGTGCTTATTGTAATTCCAGCTAAAGTTATAGTATCCTTCAACAGTGAGACATCCTTTTCTATTTTTTCCAATCGACTGTCAACCTTCTTCTCAAAACTCTTGAAACAAGTCTAAAACACACTAATAAAAGACTTCATTTGTTCATATGTAGCAGCTCGATGTGTTGATGCTGCTCGCTCATAGAGCAGTTTTTTTTTCCTCTTCTCTGCACCATGATCAGGTTGTCTCTTCCTCTTGCAACCTGACTCTTCATCATTAGCAGCTTGCATACTCTCACCACTCTTTGTTGCACTAGACCCTTGATTTTCTTCGCACACCTCACTGCCAACATCATCTTTTACTTGAATATGTTCACCCTCCACATCATCAATTTGTACAGTTCCCCAAATATGGTCTCCAAAATCATTTCCAGAACTGATCTTAGCTTTCAAATTATCGACTTCACCATCGCTAGTTTCGTCAGGCCATAAAAACTTAATGGAGTCAACAACGTCGAAATCGCCAGTAATAGATATGTATGGATAAACAATATCCTAAAAAAACAGTTAGAAGTTACGATTAAACAATGACATCAACTATTAACAAAAAACATGTGATAAGAGTTGGATTGGCAAAGAAAGTACCTTTGGTCCAAATGTACTTTCTAGTTGGATGATTTCATCATATGATACTTTGGCTGCGCCTTTCCAATTAGAACATCGAGGAGCTACTGTAAATTCTTTGATAATCTTTTCTCCCAACAAATTTCCAATGTCTGGAATTGCCTCCATCACCCATATTTGAAATGCATATGAGAAACCATCTAATACATAGCTATTGATCTTCTTCAAATCTTCTCTTTTTTCTATGATAGACTTAGCAAGACTTTTAAAAGCTTTAAGACCCCAAGGATAAGTCCTCACCTTATCAAGATCCATTACCATCTGGATGTATTTGAGTGGAATATACTTTTTCTCATCCTTAGCCATAATCAACCCAGCTATCACAAGAAGATACACCAATCGGATCTTATCTATCTCACTCCATTCGTGAATTACAGGTAAGTGCACATCAACCAAGCTCTTAATGCTAATAGTCAGACCTTTTCTCTTCATCAATTTGCTCCAAAACCCACCATCATCTTTCCAATTCTCTAAATCACAACTAGAATCGGCAGTGCATTTGAGCCCAGTCATAGCATGAAACTCTTGCATTGAAAATCTGAGTGGCTTCCCTCCAAACACAAACCATATCTCTCTTTTTTTCTTTGTAACCAATTGCCTAGACATCATGCTGTGTATCAAACGCCCTGAATACCCTAAACCATTCTCGTAGATTGCAAACACATGTGAAAAGACTGGATCATTCTTCACTTTCTCATACTCTTTAGGTAATGCTTGATTGACTTTGCCCAAGATAGAAATTCGACAGGAATTGTTAATCTTCTTCACTTGTGGCTCAAATCCATCTCTAAATAGGCGTTTAGGAAATTCTGTTTCCATGCCTACAAAAAAAAATGAAATTCATTAGTATGAACCCAATTAGCTCAATCTCACAATGATTCAATCACATATACAAACTATATTGACATCACCCAAAAGCAAAACTTAGTTTAAACGATACATTATCAAATTTACTGCCAATTTTTTAATTTTTGTAGATCACGGCTTGCTTCAGCTAGTGTTCCTATCACAAAACTGGAAGGGTTGCAAGAGAGTAAACAGAAAATGATTCCTTTACTATGTTCAATCTGCAAGAAAACAGAACTACAACAATCCAATCCAAAAAAACAGAACAACAACAATAAAAAAAAACAGAATCACAACACTCCAATCCAATATATAAAAAACAGAACCACAACAATCCAAAAAAACAGAACCACAACAATCCAATAAAACAATTGCATGCATCGATTGAGAGAGAGAGAACTTCGATTGGAAATAGATTCCGAGAGAGAGAGAGAGATTCCGAGAGAGAGAGAGAGAGGGAAAGGGAGAAGAAGAAGGTACCGAAGAACTTTGATTCTCGCCGGTGGGAGAAGGTACCGGAGTCGCCAAGTGAAAAACTTTGTCGATATCGAGAGAGAGAGACAGAGAGTTATGTCGAGAGAGAGTAAAAAAATGAAAAACTTAATTAAAAAGGAAGTATTTTTTGATTAAATTTAGGAAGTATACAAAATAAAAGTTAAGATTTAGGGAAATTTGTTTTTTTCTGCAATTAAGGGTACAATTGAGTTTTTCTGTAGAGTATCAGCATATTGGGACAAACCAAAAAAAAAAGAGCATAATGGGACAAATTGAAGAAAAAATGTCCTTTTAAATCAAATTTCCCTATTTTGAATAGATTGTTATATTTTGGAAAGGAAGTGATTCATGCTACAACATTCCGGAACTGATGTCTTATTTTTGGATATCCGTCTAAACATAGTCTTATCTACCGATAGGGTAAAAACAAAAATAAATAAAGTACTACAAATCTAAATTTAATTATAAATTTAATTTGTAAATCATACTTTTGAAAATAAAATAAAATGAATATTATAAATAAAAATGTCTATGTTTTATTACATAAATCATATAATATATGTAATATTCCAATTTTAGAAAATATGGTAGTGCATGCGCACAAGTTTAAAAATTGATTTGATCACTTATACTATCAAAACTAGATATTCACCCGCGGTACACCGTGGGGCAATTTTTAAATAAAAATAAAATGTTATCTGTTTTGTATATTAACTATATTAATAATTGATATTTAATTTTTATTTTTTAAAATGTACAATCTTACATAGATATATATTATTTAGTGTAGAAAGTATTTTGTTTGAGGTTTATTGTTTTAAATTATAGGAACTAGAACATACAATTAAATAAGTAGTGATTTATAGAAAAAAATACTTTGTGTGTTTATAGAATTAATTTCTATTGTTTTGTAAAACTGGAAATAATATAATAAAATTAATTATAAACTTAATATTTAATGTTAAAGGGAGTGGTTCCTATTGTTTTGGAAATTTTATTAGGATGAGAAATCTTATTTTTCAAAATCAAAACTTAATATTAATTAATCATAAATGAAAAACAAATTAATAATTAATACCAATGGTATGTTTGTAAATAAGTTACAACCTCAGGATTTGTTTGCTAAATTTCTCCAAAAATGTATACATTTATATTTGCGGTTAAATGCTGTAAGAAAACTTTACAGTTTAAACGTGTTTGAGCTGGAACAATATCAGAATAAATTTTTCAGAAAGTGATCTAGAACCGTACCACAACAAAAAAAGATATGTAGTGATTTATAAAAATACAAACATTACAAAAAGTGTTGAACGGAGTTATAAAATATATATATATATATATTAAATTTATTTAAATATCTTTTAAGATGTTACCAGAAATACCACGGGTTTTCGTTAATATTTTATATATTATGACTCTATATATGCTATGTAGCATCTCTGGTCTTTGCTAGTCACATGCAAACATAGAATGGATAAAAGATGGAGTCTTCAAGGTATGACTGCCCTTGTAACTGGTGGAGCCAGTGGAATCGGGTTCGTCTTTCTTCTCTCTCTATATCATAATTTTGCCCATTCTTTTAGATTTATGTAAGATGTTGTCGCTAAATTTTGTTTTGGTGTGGATTGTTTTAGTCATGCAATAGTAGAGGAACTAGCCGGTTTTGGGGCCAAAATCCATGTATGTGACATATCCAAAACTCTTCTCAATGAAAGTTTATGTGAATGGGAGAAGAAAGGGTTTCACGTGAGTGGTTCGGTCTGTGATGCTTCCATTCGTGGCGAGAGAGAAACACTTATGCAAACTGTCACGACGATATTCGATGGCAAGTTGAACATTCTTGTAAGTTAATATTAATTTATGAAACTATGCATATTCTTTTAGGCCAGTAAGAAATGACATATATCGTAAGTGTTTTTTCTTACTTTTATCTGTTTAATATATAGGTGAACAACGTTGGTACAATTCGCACAAAGCCAACAATAGAATATGAGGCAGACGATTTCTCATTCCATATTTCTACAAACTTGGAATCTGCTTATCATCTTAGCCAGCTTTCACATCCAATGCTAAAGGCTTCAGGCTATGGAAGCATCATCTTTATTTCCTCTATAGCAGGGATTGTATCATTTGATGCTGCATCCATTTATGGTCTAACTAAAGGTAACCAGGGTTCTTTGCTAAACTGACTAATCAATAGAGAGATTGTCCATTTTACTAGACGAAATAACATCGTATGTATATATGAAATTTCTAAATCTAAATAGAGAACTTTTAATTACGTTTAGTATTTGACAAAAACAAAAGAAGCTAATGTTTTAGTATGGTATGCAAAATTTATGATCTTACAACTCATAATAGTTGGGATGTATATTTTATATATTCCAACTCATAATAGTTTATTAGGTACTAACCCGTGGTTTTTCCGCGGGTTGAACTTTTTTTTGATAATTTTTTTTCATAATTTACTTTGTTATTATATTATTTATAAAGGTTTGTGATTAAAAATTCAGTTTGTTTATATTAAATTTTTTATATTTTAAAAATGTTTTTTGAAAACCTGTCAATAAAATATTTACATGTAATGAATAAAATTGTTTAAACTTTTGTCAATTAAACGCAATCCATGCTATAGTTGTGAAGTAAGTAAAAATATATAATTAACATGTAAAAAGAGCTACTAAATATAGCTAGTGAAGTTCTAAAAAACCTCTTAAAAACAACATTCATTGTTTTTTTCGGTGGCTTCTCTTACTTGTCTGTAATAAGCACCTTCAAGCATTAAATATATTCAAATTTCAACTTAGTTTTATTTTCCTATAGAACGGTGGCTAAAAGAAAAATATAACTTTTTTAATAGATAAGTTACAATATCTCTATCTTTTATTTTTTTATTTATTAATATATTTAATTTTTGATAAAAAATTTAACCCAAATTTTTTTTGATAAATTTGTAGGTATATAGATTTTATTCGATTAGATTTTTAAAATCTTAACTGTTATTTTTTTAAGTACAAATTAGTTTTGATTCTAATAGATTTTTTTCTAATTTTCTACAATTTATTTTATTATATGTGTCCCCAATTTTCGCTTTTTAATTAATTATATTTTAATTAAGTAATTAATCTTAATTAAATTTTTCTAATTGCAATTAAATGTAAATTTTATCCGTTAGTTTCATATTTGTACTTCCCATTTAATACAGTAAAATTATATATATAGATTTCGTTGTAGTTTAGATATGAAGTTTTTAACATAGTAAACGAAAACACTTTTTGTGTCAGATGATCAGACTATCAAAATATAGGGTTTTCATTCATATTCAATAACATATATAAGGAGAATATTGACACAAACAAGACTAGTTGGTTGACCATTAGTTCTAATTGTCTAGAAAAGCTTTGTATTTCAACATTAGTTCTACTTCTAATTTTCTTTGGGATTCCTAAAAGATGTCTCGTCGTAGTAGTTTATCTTTTTCATGCGTGTATATGTACAGGAGCTTTGAATCAGCTAGCAAGAAATTTGGCTTGTGAATGGGCAAAAGACGGCATAAGAGCTAACGCTGTTGCTCCTAATTTTATCAACACTGCACTGATTAAATCCGTAAAATACTCCCTCTTACTTTTTTTTCTTCATTTTTTGGTCTTTTACAAATAACATCATCCACATCCTATGCTTGTTTCTTACAATCTTTTGAACAATCAGTTTCTCGAAGACGCCGGTTTTAACAAGAGTTTGTCCAGTAGAACTCCACTTGGTCGTGCTGGAGAACCAAGCGAAGTTGCATCACTTGTAGCTTTTCTGTGTCTTCCTACTGCTTCATATATTACTGGTCAGACCATTTGTGTTGATGGAGGTCTTACAGTTAGTGGCTTCTCCTATCAGCCAGTACTGGCTTGAGCAATTGAGCCGAGTCTTGTTTTTTGGGTTGGTCTCGTGAAGAACGTCCAAGTCTTGTCTTTTGGGTTGGTCCCGTGAAGAACGTCCAACGATATATATATTCTCATGTATCATATTTTATCCAAGTAAAACAATGTTATTCACCAATGGATTTAAAAAACTTAATGAAATCTAATGTTATAATTAATTAGTGATTTGAAAATCTACTCTAAGATCCATTGATGAAAACATTTTGAAGATTTGATTTCAAAGAATTTCCATAAAATCCTATTACAACTTAAATCACGTAAGACGGCATAGAATTACATGAGTGACAAAATATGAACTCAAAGATAAAAGTAAAACTCTTTCTATTCATCTTATCTGGAAATAGTTACCCTTAACCTGTTATTAATTTATTGTCCTTAAATTTCACTAATTATGACAAAAATGGAGGGGAATCTTAATTACATTTCATAGTATGGCACCGAGTTATCATGTAGATCGCCGTAGTGACCACCAGCCCTGCCCCATAAGGATGATGATATATATATATGAGCTTAAATTCTTAACGAGCAAGTTATCTCTAAGATATATGGCAATTTTTTAAGCTCGGGAATCATCCATTTTATTGTGGAGTATAGGGAAATGTTGTCTCGTGAATCATTCCAACAGTACTTAAGCAATATTAAAGGTTCTCTCCACCACACAAAAAAAAATGATAATAGTACTTCAATAGAAGCGAAAAGAAGAGAAAAAGCAAGTAATGATTTCAAGATCCAATAATGGCTAGAAATCAAAAGAGCATAATTACAACTTCCCAAATGTAGCAAAAACTCATTCAGTAGAAGAGAGAAAGGGACAAATGTGATTTTATCATACAATGGGTTAAACTTTTGAATGTTTGGTAAAGTGGGATGATCATGAAACCAAACCAGAAGATAAGCACCGAAGGTATGATAGAATCGTTTACCTTATTTTGGTTACCTAAACACACGTGGAATGTTTACCAACTTTTGTTCACCAATCTAATAATTCTATAAAGGACAACTGATTCTACAAAAGTGGACTTTTATGTCAAGATTTTGACTATTAACAGTCCAGTTTTCCTCTTGACCATTAACTTATATATACTTTTGTCATGTTCTTTATTATGGATAATGGTTAACGTCTCCAGCTCACATACAAACAAAATCATTAATTCTCACTTATCTCATTCATTGTCTATATAATAATGTGTATCACTTCTCTGATCATTTGCATGTAACATACAAGGAAAATGGGTCAAAGATGGAGTCTCCAAGGTATGACTGCTCTTGTAACCGGTGGAGCCAGCGGAATCGGGTTACTAATTCTTTTCTCTTTATCCTCTCTGTTACCCATTGTTATGCTTCTACTTTAACATCCTATTGTCAAAGATTTCAATGAGTTATAACTTTGTGTAATGTTTAGGTATGCCATAGTAGAGGAGTTGGCTGGTTTTGGAGCTAGAGTCCATGTATGTGACATATCTGAAGCCAAGCTTAATCAAAGTTTAAGCGAATGGGAAAATAAAGGGTTTCAAGTGAGTGGCTCAGTATGTGATGTAACCTCTCGTCCCGGGAGAGAAAAGTTGATGCAAACCATCTCCTCACAGTTTGATGGCAAACTCAACATTCTTGTAAGTAAATTATTCTTAAAGATAGATAATAATCAAGTTAAGCATGAGAAAACTCTTAAAAGACTCTTTATTTCCAACATGCACAGGTAAACAATGTAGGTGGAATCCGCTCAAAGCCAACAACAGAATATACAGAAGACGATTTCGCTTTCCATATCTCAACAAACGTGGAAGCTGCTTACCATTTTTGCCAACTTTCACATCCACTCCTAAAGGCTTCAGGCTATGGAAGCATCGTCTTTGTTTCCTCGGTTGCAGGGATAATATCTTTTGACGCTGGATCCATTTATGGTCTAACGAAAGGTAACCAGAGACATATATACTTACTACTAGAAGCATAGATGAAGTTCATTGCAAGACTTACTAATTAACACCGAGTGTTGTATTTTTATTTATTTTCTATGTATTGTTAATTTGTTTACAGGAGCTTTGATTCAGCTAGCTAAAAATTTGGCATGTGAATGGGCAAAAGATGGCATACGAGCCAACGCTGTTGCACCAAATGTCATCAATACTCCTCTGTCTCAATCTGTAATAATAACGACTCTTTTACATTTTCTTGTGATTGTAACAAATCATAGTTCCCTCTAACCATCTCTTAATTGTTTTTTCTTCAAGTATCTTGAGGACATCAGTTTCAAGAACGGATTGTTGAGTAGGACTCCACTTGGTCGTGTTGGAGAGCCGAATGAAGTCGCATCACTTGTGGCTTTCTTGTGTCTACCTGCGGCTTCTTATATCACAGGCCAGACCATTTGTGTTGATGGAGGTCTCACTGTTAATGGTTTCTCCTATCAACCACAGGCTTGAGAATGGCATTGTGGTGTTTGTTTGTTTGTCTTAAATTCTCAATGTTTTCTCTCAAATAAAAACTCACAAACTATGAGTTTCTTAATAATTAAAAACTAAATGATATCACAATTCCATTGTGGAGATGCTAATCTCACTTGGATAGAAGCTTTGATTACACTTGCAATGCCAACAACTTGCAGCAAGATATAACTCTCATACTCGATCTTCATCTCAGACCCTAAATAACTAGATATACAAAGCTCATTCTTTTTTTTTTCTGAATCTAATGTTAAATTATATTCAAAAGAAAAATAAACAGTTTACAAAGCTTGGATGTAAATTGTTTCAAAACATTTCAATTCAAAAAAAAAGTTTTTGAAAAAACTAATAGAATCTTGCTTCAAACCATAGCTGAATACTAGAGCCCCCAAAATCCTTGGTTGTGCTCAGACGGTTTCGAATGTTCTTATCAATGAGAGTGACAAGCTTCAGAACCGGGGAAGGTGTTTCACCATGGCGTTGTTCATTCCGCTCTCTCCAAAGAGAGTGTATCGTATTCTGGAAGACATATCCCACAATGAATCGCTTGGTCTTGTCCAAAACAGATCCTAATAGTAGTGACATGATTTCTTGCCAGCGGTTTGTGAAGTTGTCAGAGAGAAATTTCTTCATTAGTGCCTCCCAGACCTGCGATGAATAGGGACATTGAAAGAAAAGGTGTTCTCTGGATTCCATGGGAGAACTGCAGAAGATACAACCTGTGTTAGCCGAGTGGTGCCAGCGCTGCATCCTTTCTCCTGTTGCAATTCTGTTTTTAACCACTAGCCAAGTGATGAATGCGTTTTGGGGAGTAGCATATGGGAACCAAATCCCTTTGTGTTCCTCCATTATGGGTTGTGTATCTCGGAGAAGCTTCCAAGTAGCCTTCGTCGAGAATTGGGCTTGATAAACACCCTCATAGTGTCTCCAAAGAGGTACGTCAGAGTCTGCAGGTGCTCTTATAAGTCGATATCTTTGGATTTCCTCTTCTACAGAACGTAACAGATCATGTCTATATATCCGCTGCCGAGACATAGCTAACACATCAGCCACCATCGCAGTTATCGGGATTCCCATTGCAATATATCCCCCATCACCAACCAAGTCTCGTAAACAGCCCAGGGAGCACCAATTGTCAAACCAAAAAGAAGTCATGGAACCATTTTTTACCTCTACACGATGAAACTGTTTCGCAAGCTCTCTGTATTTCAGTAGTTTCTTCCAAATCCATGAACCTCCATTAGCGTTTTCTCTAACAGCCCATAGAGAACCACTATGAAGGAGATAACGTTTTACCCACTGAACCCACAGCGAGTCCTTGGCTGAGAGAAGTCTCCAAATCAGTTTAAGCATTCTTACTTTATTAGCCTCTTCAATAGAGCGCAACCCCAGACCCCCTTCACTCTTTGGTAGAGAGACCTCGGCCCATGATACCTTTGTTTTCTTGGCATTCAGAGATGGCCCCGACCAGATAAAAGCCGAACACAACTTATTTAGTTCTTGAATACATGCTTTAGGTAGCCTGAAAGCTGACAACCAGAAATTTATTAGACTAAAAGTAACAGAGCTGATAAGTTGTAGTCGACCAGCAAAAGAAAGCGTACGAGCTGTCCAGTTGCTCATTTGGAGGCGTATTTTTTCTAACAGAGGAGAATAGTCCGCGACAGACATTCTTTTAGGTGAGAGGGGCAAACCAAGATACCTAACTGGTAAGGTTCCAGTAGAAAAAGGGAATTGTCGTAGCAGGTCCACCTTATCCTCCTGTGAAACCCCAGCCGTGTATATTGTGGATTTTTCAAGACTAATCTTTAGTCCCGAGTGATCTGCAAACTCATCAAAAACCCGTAGAACACCCTGAACAGAACGTTGGTTACCCGCTACAAACACCATCAGGTCGTCGGCAAAGCATAAGTGAGTAAGCTCCAACGTTTTGCACTTTGGGTGAAAATCAAAATCGTTGTTCATTGCAGCTTTGTCTAACTTGCGGGAGAGGACATTCATGCAAATGACAAACAAATAAGGACTAAGAGAGCAACCTTGACGTAGACCGCGCTTACTCCCGAAATAACCCGCAAGTTCACCGTTTACTTGCACCGAGAAAGATGCAGTGGTGATGCAGGTTTGTATCCAACACACATATTGTTCAGGAAACCCGAGAGCTCGCAGAGTGGTGAATAAAAAACTCCATTGGACTGAATCAAAATCTTTGGAAATGTCAATTTTCAAAGCACAGCGAGGAGAGACTGTTTCTTATGATAGTCCTTAATTACTTCCGTTGCAAGAAAGAGATTCTCCAAAAGTAATCTATCTTTAAGGAAAGCAGATTGATTGGGCGAGATGAACTTAGGGAGGATAATCTTTAATCGGTTAGCTAGAATCTTGGAGATAACTTTATATAACACATTGCAGCAGGAAATCGGTCTGTAGTCCTTCATTACTCTTGCCTTTTTCTTCTTGGGAATAAGAGCAAGAATGGTGAAGTTGACACCCTTTGGAAGAAACCCTATTCGAAAGAAAGATTGGATAGCTACCAGGAAGTCCTCACCTAGAGTGTCCCAGGACTCCTTAAAGAATTAAACATTGAACCCATCCGGATCCGGAGATTTATTTGTCGGCATAGCAAAAAGGACCCACTTTATCTCCTCTTTAGAGACCTCGTGTGTGAGGAAAGTTTTATCACTCTCAGAACACCGGAAGTCCAGAACACTTTGGAGATCCTCACAAGACCAGTCAGCATAGTTACCAGGCATAGAAGTAAGAAAATCTTTAAAGTATCTCTCTGCTTCAACCTTAATATCGTCTTGAGTGGTAACAATCCGGCCATCTTCACATTCAATCTCGCTAATACTATTGCGCATTCTCGAAGGGTTGCAGAAATATGAAAAGCTTTGTTATTTTGATCCCCCACCTTTAACCAATGAAGTTTAGCTCGCTGGTTCAGGTAGCTTTCCTCAATATCCGAGAGTCTCTTCCATCGTTCATATGCATCAGCTTCTGCACTCACTGCATGGGATGTGGGATTTGCCATAGTCTGCATCTGTAAAGCACATAGCTTTGTAAATGCCTCTTCGTACGAACCGTGATGGTAGCTACTAGGTCTTTCCCCATGTTCCGCAAAAGGGGTTTCAGTCCCTTTAATTATTTGGAAAATCTATGCATTGCAGAGGTTGAATGGAAAAGCGGTGGTGTGACTTCCCACTTTTCTCGGATAGTGCTCTGAAAAGCAGGATGAGTAGCAGTAGCATTGACAAATTTAAAAGGTCTCCTCACCTGCTGTGCGACTTCCTTGATATGAATTCGACAGCGCAAATGGTCTGAACATCCCCCCGACTCAAACACCGAGTAAGATTGTGCATATTGTTGTATCCACGTCTCCGTAACTAAAACTCGATCAAGTTTCTTACAGATAGCCCCATACTCCCGTTTGTTACACCATGTAAACCGCTGACTGTGGTAGCTCATATCTGTTAATTCACAACACCTAACCAAGTCCTGAAAGTCTATCATGCCATAGGAAGTAGACGGATCAGAGCCATACAGAGAATGGTCATCCCCTTCTAGAGTCTCATTAAAATCACCACATATAAGCCAAGTCTTATCCTTAAAAAGAGGTGAACCATGAATATGCCTAAGATCATTCCAAAGAAGCTTCCGCTCTGCAACTAGATTTGAAGCGTAGATAAAAGTAGCAAAAAAATCTTTCTCACCATCAATACAGATCGAGCAAGTTATCATCTGTGAGGTAGTGTAAATCGGAGTAACTCTGACATTATTCCGCCAAACCGGCCAGATTCTACCCAAGCGGTGTTCTTCATAGTTTGATAGGATAGACCATTCCGCAAAAACTGAACGAATCACCCTATCGGCCCTTCTTTCTTTTACTTTTGTTTCAAGCAGACAACCAAAATCAAAATTGTGCTGAGAGATCCATGGTTTTACCACCCGGTGTTTTTCTTTTTTGTTAAAACCCCTAATGTTCCAGAAGAAACCTGACATTAGAGAAGTTTTGGTGTTTGACTTGTTTTCAGACTACTAGGAACTGGAATTCTAGTACCCTGCACTCCCTTTTTTGACAGGAACTTATGATCCTCCTTGGATGCTCGAGGCAAAGAAGGTCGAATGGTGCCCCCCATATCACGCATTTCACTCTGTTTATCCGTGTCCACAACTGGAATCTTGTTCCCCGCAGGGAGATTTGTCACCTCCCCAATCCGAGACTCATCAGATCCCTACTCTGCATCATCGGAGATGTCTTCCCCTGTTTCCCCTTTATCGCTAAGACAGGAGAAGGAGTTTTTCATTAAAGAAGCCTCACCAAAGCGAGGTTCACCTGTTTTAGCCGGGCAACGCGTACTCTTAGATGGAGTAATCCAACCAAGGTCCGCGGTCTCTTCCCTCAGGTCCGTAGTGATATCTGGATCGGCTTGTGTAGTGTCTAACGAACTTGTCTGAGATACCGCAACATCAATCTCTCCAGCGGACGTAGTCTTTACTACCTCTGTCACCACCGCAGCCGGAGTAGACCTCACTAACCCTGAGTCTATAGTAGTCTTTTTCAGGCATTCAGAACTCTGATGACCCCATTTGCTACAAAGAGTGCATCTCGCAGGCAACCATGGATACACAAACTCCACCACTGTATCTCCTCCCTTTCCTGATTTAAAAGAATAATGCTTCGGCAAAGTCTTTGTTAAATCGACTTCCACAAACACCTTTGCTTCATCAAAAGTTGAACACGCCTCAGTATCCGGATGTAACTTTTTGGGAAACCCTATTGGACTTGTGATAGCACTTAAAACCTTCCAAGAGAAATACTTTGGTGGAACGTTCTTAACTATAACCCAAAGGGGAATAGTAGTGATCTCCTCCTGCTCCATATCCACTATCGGGCTCCACTTCGATAAAACCACAGGAACTCCACAGAGATTCCACATCCCTCTCCTCAAAACACGAGAACGCGTACGTTCGTCCTTGATACGAAAGCGTACCGTTTTCATATCCATCACAAACACATCGATCTTCACTGTTTTATCTCCTAGAGTCCAGATCTTATTCACCAAAGCATGGATACCTCCCACAAAAGGAGCTTTTGCCAGGAACCTACCCACAAGAAAATCTTCCCATAATGGATGAGCATCCTCAAAAACACTATTCGGGATCCGCACTGTAGGCAAACCATCAATCTCCTCAACCGTAAGGTCTAACTTCTCCATTTCATCGGAAATATTTACCATAGATAACCAAGAACGCTTCTCTTTCGATGAAACAGGTTGCTTCGCTTGTGTCAACCCCGGTTCTGCCCGCACAACCATCTCTTCCTTACCAGCCAGATCCTTGCCTTGAGCAATTCCCGAACTCTGCACTTCATTAACGGTCTGTAAAAACCTCGCATCAGAAGGTATCTCCCCCTCCTCTAATACCACCTGCCTTTCCGGAACCAAACTACCTTCAACCACCGGCGAAGTATCCCTCGGCGGCATCAGAACTTGCGTAGGAAGCAAAAACCCTAGATCGCTTGTTTTTTCGCCTCAGAGCAAAACGCACCGTTTCCTTTCTTCAATGTATTATTCAAGCTCATTCTCAAAGACAAACTCTTGTAGCATCACACTATGCTTTACAATCCCTATGTAATGATGACTCAATGGAGACATGGCGCGTCTCTATGGCACAAACTATACCCAAAAGTGAGTGAAAATTTAAAAAGTTATTTCCTTTCTTTTTTACAAAATATATCATCAAAAATTTAAAATGTCAAAGATCCATCCATCGTTACTTGCACCAAAAGTATAAAGAAATATTTGCCTTTTTTCTCCAATCGAAAAAAAAAACATATATATTCATATATCAAATTTGAAGATTTTATTAAGCATGAAAATGGTACAAATATTAATGAAATTAAAAGTAAGTAAAAGTTGTAAGAGAAGTTTGCGGTAAAACCATTACCTATGTAACAAAGGAAGAAGACAATCCACGTCAAGTATAATATTTTTTTGTCACGTCAATAAAAGGAGGTACTCTATCCACGTCAAGTAATTAATATAAACACAAATTTGTCGGAACGTTCACCATTTTTACTTCTAGTTTCCGACTTTCCGTTGTCTTTTGTGAGTGAAGTTATTGAATTAGATATATATGAGTAAGTTGTGGCCAATGATTTGACAACAGAATGTCATTTCTAAGCAGGACCACTTAACTCATGGATACATTAGTAAGTAGAAATGGCTATTCAGCAGCCTCAGTCGTCAGACCAAATATCTCATTCAACAACGACTATTTAATTTCAACGTTCTTGAGAAAAATGTTGCAAGAGAAGTTTTACCAAAGAGAGAAAGAAAGAAGCCTATTTGATGTGTGTTGTTATCTAAACACGTGAAATCTTTACCGAACTATGTTCACCATAATTATGACTTCTAGTTTCAGTTTTTATTTGTGACTGATGTTATTATAAAAACAACAAATGAGTAATTAAGTTTGGTCGAACATTTTGACTATAAATAGTCATTTTTGCTTGGAACCACTAATTTAGATATTTTAGTCATGTTTTTTCGTACAAACATTTCCATCTCACATACAAACATACTCATTAATCCGCACTCATATGATCCACATTCATCTCTGGCATTGTCGTTCATTGCTATTAAACTTGGCAGATATCACTATGGAAGTTGGCCAATGTTTAATAGATTTTATATATGTTCCCTATGGATGCTTAATTAATATATCCGTGCACCTCATATTTAAAGGTTTAGTGATCTATCTTCATACTATATATAATTAATCAGTGGAATCTCTGGTTAGTGATAAGACATAGGTAGTCAAGATGGATAAAAACAGATGGATTCTTCAAAGTATGACTGCTCTTGTGACCGGTGGAGCCAGCGGAATCGGGTTTATATCTCTTCTATACTCTCTCTGTATCACCTATTTCACCTATTGTTCTGTTTCCTTATATAATATCATGAAAGATCAAGATTTCAAGAAATTTATGTTTATGGAATGTTTAGGTATGCAATAGTAGAGGAGTTGGCTGGTTTTGGAGCTAGAGTCCATGTATGTGATATATCTGAAGTTAAGATTAATCAAAGTTTAAGCGAATGGGAAAAGAAAAGGTTTCAAGTGAGTGGCTCAGTCTGTGATGTGACATCTCGTCCCGAGAGAGAAAAACTGATGCAAACTGTATCCTCGCTGTTCGGTGGCAAACTCAACATCTTAGTAAGTAACTTGATCTTAAAGAAACTGATCGAGTTTAGCATTTTCGTGAGGGAAACTTTTGAAGACTCATTTGTGAAACATAGGTAAACAATGTAGGTGGAATTCGCAACAAGCCAACGATTGAGAATGTGGCAGAAGACTTCTCATTCCATATCTCAACAAACTTGGAATCTGCTTACCATCTTAGCCAGCTTTCTCATCCTTTGATAAAGGCTTCAGGATTTGGAAGTATCGTCTTCATTTCCTCTATCGGAGGTGTTGTATCGATGGCTTGCGGATCCATCTTTTCTCTAGCCAAAGGTAACTACGTGTTGGTGTTGCTACTAGAGGCAAGACCAACTCCCAAAAATGAGGGTCTTAAATGTTTGTTTTATATATCTTTTTACAGGAGCTCTGCATCAGCTAGCTAAAAATTTAGCATGTGAATGGGCAAAAGACGGCATAAGAACCAATGTTGTTGCGCCAAATGCTACCACGACTCCCCTGTCTCAACCTGTAAACAACTATAACATTGTTTCTTGTCTGAATATTGTATCAACGTCAGTCCTTCTAATCATTTCTCAATTGTGTTTCTTAAAGTTTCTTGACGATATCAGTTTCAAGGAGGCATTGTTGAGTAGAACTCCACTTGGCCGTGTTGGAGAGCCCAATGAAGTTGCATCACTAGTGGTCTTCTTGTGTCTACCTGCAGCTTCATATATCACAGGTCAAACTATTTGTATTGATGGTGGTCTCACTGTTAATGGATTCTCCTATCAGCCACATGCTTGATAATCTCCTTGTTGCGTTCTGTTTTCTTTTTCCTAAACCCTCAATGTTCTCTTTAATAAAAATCCTCACGCTGTGAGATTAGTTTATACATGAAAACATAAACGAGTTCACATTTCTAAGATGCTAATCTAGCTTGGATAGAATATTTGATTACATGGGAAACTCTTGACACCTTTGACGCCAATAATTTGGGCATTATTGTCTCTTTGATACATAAAATAGAAGAAATTTTTTTGGTTCATCCTTCAGGCGAACAACTTTCATTCACTCTTTCTTAATTAACCAATTAGAATGATATATTAGGTGTTAGAATATAAAGTAGTGTTCTGTGAAAACAATTTGGGCATTATTCTCCTTCTTTGAATGATATATGAGGTGTTAGAATATAAAGTAGTGTTCTGTGAAAATATTTTTTGTACATCTTATAATTTATGTTAAAAATTTAGTCAGTTTTGATTGCTAGAGTAATTACCCGATACATTTAACCGTGAGGCGGTCTATGCGGGGTCGAATCTACAAGAACCAATGGTACACTAAAGATTTGTGAGACTTGTAAATAGCTAAAACGAACGAATGTTTGTTTGGTTTTAGAGATTGTAAATAAAAATGCAATAAATAAAACGGTTTAACTTATGAGATTCAAACATTGGGCTATAAGATATTTCAGAGATCAATGATCAATGGGCAAATGAAACAAGGAATTCAAAAGTTAACAACCGTTCTAAAAAATGAAGACAAGATTTGACTAACCCTCTTTCACTAAACTTGACTACTCAATTACTAAACTTTCATTTGTAATCTCCTAATCAAATTTGCATATTTAAACAAGTACCCTAAGTTCACAATATCTCCTAACATCAACTTTCCCAGGTTAGAGAAATAATGCTCAATTCTTATTAGTTCACACATTTTATCAAACACTTTTGATGCATAGAAAAACCTAGAATCTATAACAAGGTGATCAGTCCTATTCTAGCATTAAGAGCATATGAGTCAAAGAACCACAAAAGAAAATAGAATTCCCAAGAAAAAATAAACCACTAAATCATTTGATCCCCTACTTAAAACCCTAAAACCCAAATAAACAACACAAGGAGATGAAGAAGACATAATTAAATTGATGAAATAAAATGAGATAAGAGTTTAAAAATCTTCTCCAAATTGTCAAAGATGATGGATCTCTAATCTCCAGAAATGGCCTACAAAAGTCTCAAGATGCAGAAAAACTCAGAAAAATAGAATGTGTTGCTAATTAGGTCATTAGGGTATTTATACCCTTATTAAAATAAAAGAAATAAAATAAAAGTGAAAAAAGAAAAATTTAGGAAAAGAAAATATGTATTTGGAACCCAGACAGAAAGACAGCAGACTTCACTAAACTTCTCCAGACTTCAACAGATTTGTTTACAAACTTCACCAGACTTCTTCAGAATTCTCAAGACTTCCTTAGATTTGTCTATAGATTTCACCAGATCTCTCCAGATTTCTTCATACTTGTCTACAGACTTCTCTAGACTTGTGTCCAGATTTCATGATTTAGTTCAACTTGAAGATGTCTAAAAGTCACTTCCTGCTTCTTTCTTCCGGTTAACCTTGAATCCAACCAAAATACTCTAAATCTAGCACATCGTCTCCACAATTAATCATAACTCAACAAAAGACCAAAAAAGACACAAAAAAACGGATAAATATACGACAAATGATTTAAAACAAATACTAAATAAAGGACAAAAACCCAATACATCAAATTTATTAATTATTACAGAAATTTTAGTACTGCAAATTTTCAAAAGGTTAATAATATTGTCATATATTTGGGGGAGGGGGGGAGGAAGTTAATTATATTGAATGATACTAGAAAATTATTTGTTATCGTATTTAAGAATGTCCATATTTGTTACTTAATACAGTACCAATAGTTGTAAATTATTTACGCGTATGCGGTTAAAGTCAATCAAAATTGACCTCTAAAATACTATTTTGGGAAAAATAAAAGTAAAATCTACAATAACATATAAGGCATATTTATTCGCATAATTTATTTAAATGTTAATGCAGTTGATAGAAGTTTTTCATTGTAAACTCTAATACAGAGATGAAATGCACCGAATAGACAGATGGTGAACATGCTAGGCATTCTAACAATCCAGTTGACAGATAATAGAGCTAGTAACCTTCTTTGTCGGCGTCATCGGTGTCAAAGGACTGGTCCCTTCATTAACGTTGTTGGAAATTATGATCAAACTCTCCAATGTCATCATCAAGAGCTTATGGCTATCACATTAGTTGTTTTGTTGTTTTTTATGGATGCTTAATGTCTTCACCAAATATGATTAGTAGTATAGTGTGTTTAAGCTAATACAAATTAGTGTTAAGTAAATATAATTTTACTATGCGCAAGACACGCAAATGGTGTACAAATATGCATGTAGCGTACTATGTATTAATTAAGGGGTCGCAATTATTAATTGATAAAGTCTTTCTTTACCACACAAGGATAGTCAGAAGGAAAAGGACAGTATATTCGTACACCCCTATGTTAGGTGTGGTCGAATGGTCATTATCATATATAAGATGGACTTGTGAGTTGAGAGGTTTCAAAGTTGAAAACTATAACAACTAGCCTTGATAAATTCTTTATAAGTTCTGTGAAAAGGAGGATCCGAAATGGCAAAGAAGGGGGAAAGCTTGTGAGAGAACTCAAGATGGAGTCTTGTAAGCATGACCGCTCTTGTCACCGGTGGTAGTAAAGGCATCGGGTCAGTCCGGCCCCATTGTCAATCTTAGCTCCCTAAATTTATGCTTGGTGATGATACTAACTGTAGTTGTGTGTCATAAATAGGGAAGCTGTAGTGGAGGAACTAGCTATGTTGAATGGCAAGCAAAAGGGTTCCAGGTCTCGACTTCTGTCTGCGACATTTCTTCTCGTGTGAAACGTGAGAAACTCATGGAAACCGTTTCCTCTCTCTTCCAAAGAAAGCTCAACATCCTTGTAAGTATACATTTACAAGCTTCTCGCCCTCGGGCTTGGCAACTACAAGAACCAATTCATGTTGTATTTTTATGTTGTATAAATACATATATAGGTCACCAATGCGGGAACGCTAATAGTTAAGCCGACCACGGAGTATACAGCAGAAGAATTCTCTTTTGTAATGGCTACAAATCTGGAGTCAGCTTTCCATCTTTCACAACTCGCGCACCCTTTATTGAAAGCTTCTGGCTCAGGAAGCATCGTGCTCATGTCTTCTGCTGCCGGAGTTGTGCATGTTAGTGTTGGATCCATCTATGGAGCAACCAAAGGTACCGGATATAGATGTACATCCTTGGGTTATGATGCTTACTTAATTACGCATATATTAAGTAATTTTAGGAGCCATGAATCAGCTGGCTAGAAACTTAGCTTGTGAATGGGCAAGTGACAGCATAAGGACTAACTCTGTTTGTGCTTGGTATATCACAACTCCTTTAACTAACAATGTAAGGCCAAAATAAAACGTTCTCCTTAGTAATATGAAAAAACAAAAAAGATTACGTATCATAATTTATGTTCTTAACTCATGTGAAAAACTCTTAGTATCTGAATGACGAAGAGATTATAAAAGGAGCCGAGCGTAGGACAGCGGTAGGACGTACCGGAGAGGCAAATGAAGTCTCATCGCTTGTGTACTACAAAGATTGGACAATATAACTTCGGCATTTGTCACGTTATTATTTTTTTGTAGCAAAATTTTGGGACGATTAGTTACAATATTCCTTGTAACTATACAACCCAAAACCTGTAGTGGTGGCATTTCTTTGTCTTCCCGCAGCATCTTATATTACTGGCCAGGCCATTTGTGTTGATGGAGGTGCCACGGTCAACGGTTTTTCCTTCAAGCCTCTGCCTTAAACACATATTTGCATTTGTTCGGATCATATTTTTAAATATCAAAACGTAAAAGCTAATATAAAATGTCTCAATGGTCAAATATGTAATAAATGTAATTTAGATGAGTCCATATATCCATATATTCTATTTCTTAGAGGGAGTATTGAACTTAACATTTTAAAGGATTTTAAAATATTTTTAAAATTCTTTGTTATTCAATTGAAGATTTTAAAAAATATCATGAAATCCTACGTTATTTAACTAAGATTTATATAAAGTTCTTTGAAATAATTCAGAATCTCTTGTTATTCAATCAATAGTTTATAAATCTAACTTTAAATCTCTTGTTATTCAAAATATCACAACTTTTTTTAGAATGCTATTTTGAATGATTCTAAGAGACTTTTTTTTTCTTTTTAGTTGAAAAGTACTCCTCTCAAAATCATACCCTTTGAAGTAGAATTTTGAAGGATTTCAATTAAAAACAAAAACAAACAAATGAGCAGTCAACGCTTCTTGTTTATAATCTCTCAACAATTCATGTTTGCTTCTCTCTCATATTTGCTTCTCTCTCACGTTACTCTATTTTTATTCTTGTCTAGAGAGAACCATTGAAATATCAGTTCATATGTTGTTTGTTTCTCTCTCTCATCCTAATGTATTGTTTCTCACCATGCATAGATTTTTTTTTTTTTTTTTATAAAATATTTCAAAATCACACAAAATTTTGTAAAAAAATCTCATAGAATCTCGTAGAATTATATTTGTTAGAGGAGTAGCCCTAAGAAATATAACTTGAATACCCCTCTTAGAGACTCTGGGATGCTTGCAGGACGTTTTTGTTGTGTCGTATCCATATGTAGGATCCCAGTGGTCAACTCTACCTGAATCAATGATCCTGTAATTCATGTGAGCATTAAATTGAGTTTTTCAATAGGAGAGAGCTGTATATTATTAGATTCTCTATGATAATTATGCATGAGCAACATATATTTTTATTTAGAAGAAAAAAAAAGATTTTATTTTATCTTTCTTTTTTGTTACGATGGATATTTTGGTCTACCTTCTGTGTTCCTCTGTTATCATAAAAGAGTGTTCTTCTTTCTGTCCGTATATGTTTCCAATGGTAGATTCAAACATTTTTTTACGACATTTGTTGTGAAGAAAACAAACATGGTTTTTCTGTGAGATGTGTGTGGTTGAACATAGAAATTCACATGTTTTTGTAAATTCTTCACAAAAATATTTTTTTAAAAAAGGGATATGCTCTCTCTTTCCCTTAGATCTATCATCTATTATTATAAGAAAACAACTCATCGTATTTCCTTTACCTTTTTGTATTAATCTTAGAAATCGCATGGGATAATGATAAAAAAAATGTTATAATCATAAGTTTTTTTAATTAAAGTAGACATATTTCTTGCGTTACAAGCAACATAAATCCTTATTTTGCTTACAAATTTATTTTTCTTGGTGAATCTCAAGGCATGCTATATCAGAGGAACTTGCAGGCCTTGGGGCAACGATTCATACGTGAGCAAGAGACCAATATCAGCTTAACGAGTGCTTAAAAGAATGGGAGGGAAACGAGGGGCAAACTGATGCAAACAGTCTCCTCTCTGTTTGAAGGCATACTAAACATCTCGTGAGTATTCTCTTCTCTGTTTCACCACGAAATTTGTTTCAAAAAAACTCATGAGATACTAATTACTGGAATTATATAAATAAACAATGTAGGGACATGAGTGACAATGCCAACCACAGAATCCACAGCAGAGGATTTTTCATATCAAGCGAAGATATGTATTATAACGTAGCGAAATGATTCAATCTGTCTCTCTTTCACAGTTTCACCTGTTGAACACTTGAACTGACTACTGAGATTCAAGGAACCTGTATGTTCTGAAACAGTGTAAAAGACTCGATCCCAGGTAGTTGGGCCTAACCCTCAACCAAAGGCCCATTATATTGATTAAACCTAACCAAAAAAACATGGACATCGTTCCATACTTCCATGTGTGTGGCCTAGAATAGTAGTATTTATTTATGGATGGTCATTATCATTCATTCATTATGAATTTTTCTTAACCAGACATTCAGATCTCCATGGAAAGATCTTTTGTTCATAATAAGAAAATGGCTAAAACAGGGGAAAGCTTGAGAGAGAATCCTAGATGGAGTCTTGGAGGCATGACCGCTCTTGTAACAGGTGGCTCCAAAGGCATTGGGTTAGTCCCAATATATTCTCCTACTTTACCTACTTTATTACTAGTCCAATATCAAATTAATCTAAGATCTCATTTCAATTTTAGAATTATATGGATCTTTTGATTGTATTTCGATGCTTAATCTAGACATCCCTGGATCGGATAAGAGAATAGATTGATGATGTATAAACCAAAATGTATATCTGTGCTATAAATAGAGAAGCTGTGGTGGAGGAACTAGCTATGCTGGGAGCAAGAGTCCACACATGTGCCAGAGACGAAACTCAGCTTCAAGAAAGCTTACGTAAATGGCAAGCAAAAGGGTTTGAGGTTACCACTTCTGTCTGCGACGTTTCTTCTCGTGACCAACGAGAGAAACTCATGGAAACCGTTTCTTCTGTATTCCAAGGGAAGCTCAACATCCTCGTGAGTATATAAGCTTTGATCCATCTAGGCAGTGATTTTAGTTGTGGTTTCTTATGTTTTGGGTTTGACTTCATATATAAGGTAAACAATGTGGGAACGTGTATAGTCAAGCCGACGTTAAAGTATACAGAGGAGGATTTCTCAGTTACAATGTCTACGAATCTGGAGTCAGCTTTTCATCTCTCACAACTCGCGCACCCATTGTTGAAAGCCTCTGGTTCAGGGAGCATCGTGCTCATATCCTCAGTATCTGGAGTTGTGCATGTGAATGGTGCATCCATCTACGGAGTAAGTAAAGGTATATCTACATATATATGTATATTCAAACAATTAGTAATGCATAGCCTTCTGAGACTCATGCAAATATATAAGTGTGTTTTAGGAGCTATGAATCAGCTAGGAAGAAACTTAGCATGCGAGTGGGCAAGTGACAGCATAAGGGTTAACTCTGTGTGTCCATGGTTCATAGCAACTCCTTTAGTTAACGAAGTAAGGCAAAAAATAAGAAAGTTAAAAGTTATATATATTGTTACTTCTCAATTGTAGTTTTAAGTGAAAAAATCTCTTCAGGTTCTCAGTAATGATGAGTTCAGAAATGAAGTGGAGAGTAGGGCACCAATGGGACGTGTTGGGGAAGCAAATGAAGTATCATCGCTTGTGGCATTTCTATGTCTTCCTGTAGCTTCTTATATAACAGGTCAAACTATATGTGTTGATGGAGGGTTCACTATTAATGGCTTCTCTTACAAGCCTCTGTCTTAAGGCGGCGTCTATTGTTTCCGTTTACGTTTATTATCAAATGTTTTATATAACATTTTCAGTGTATTGTGATCACAATTTTTGTGTCTTACTCTTAACTAATTGAACTGTAAATGAAACCTAAGGGATAAACGAATCATGTACATTTTAAAAATCTGGCCGAGTAGAATCAGTAAGAAGATGTATATGCCTAATGTAAAATGCTAAATGTTATGATAACAGAGCTTCTTATAAAAATACCTTGTAATGTGATATATATATATATATCTGTTTGTGTGTGTTATATTTGATCATATGAGATAACTGTTGAACCCCCAATAATTCGATATTTGGTCTCCTTTACAAATTATCGTGAAGAATAGTATTTCTTCTACAAGCCTTGCATCGTACACGTGTGTGGTCTACAAAAGACGAACAGTCATTGCCATTAATTTATTGACAGAGATACAAATCTTCACCAAAAGATCTATATCTGTGTTTGCTGATTATTACTCATAATCAGCAATGTCTAAATTAGGGGAAAGCTTGGGAGAGAACTCTAGATGGAGTCTTCAAGGCATGACCGCTCTTGTCACCGGTGGCTCTAAAGGCATCGGGTCAGTCCCAGTAACTTTTTTACCTAGCTTACCTAGTTTCTTACTAGTTCAGTATCGAATCTATGCTCTCACTCTATAGTCATCTATTTATGTAGATCTTTTGATGCTATTCCCATGTTTATAGTCAAGAGAACCCCAAAAAGAGCAAACCTTAATGATGAATAAACTAAAATTGCATGTGAGCTATAAACAGAGAAGCTGTGGTGGAGGAACTAGCTATGTTTGGAGCAAGAGTCCACACATGTGCCAGAGACGAAACTCAGCTTCAAGATCGCTTACGTGAGTGGCAAGCAAAAGGGTTTCAGGTCACCACTTCTGTTTGTGACGTTTCTTCACGTGACCAGCGGGAGAAACTCATGGAAACTGTTTCCTCCCTCTTCCAAGGAAAACTCAATATTTTCGTAAGTATATATATATAAGCTCCTCCTCAACTTTGATGAGGTTGGTTCCACAGTTTCCAAATCATGTTGTTGTGTTTGGTTTGTTTGGGTGTATATAGGTACCCAATGTTGGAACGGGTATAGCAAAGCCTACCACAGAGTGTACAGCAGAAGATTTTTCATTTATAATGGCTACAAATCTGGAGTCAACTTTCCATCTCTCACAGCTCGCTCACCCTTTGTTGAAAGCCTCTGGTTCAGGGAGCATTGTGCTCATGTCTTCCGTTGCTGGGGTTGTGAACTTGGAAGGTGCATCCATCTATGGAGCAACCAAAGGTATACATATATGTTCATCATATGCATAAATGTTTTGGTTTAATGTTTATATGCATAGTTAAAAAAAAACTAATGATCATTTGCTTTTATTGATACTTACATAAATGTACGCATTTTAGGAGCAATGAATCAGCTGGCAAGAAATTTGGCATGCGAGTGGGCGAGTGATAATATAAGGAGCAACTCTGTTTGTCCATGGTTCATCACAACTCCGGCATCTAAAGATGTAAAGACAAAGAACAAACATTAATCTCATTAATACTATAAAAGAAGTGATATATATAACTAGTTTCTGATGGATCTTAGTTTGTATGAAAATGTTTCAGTTTCTCGGTGTTGAAGAGGTAAAAGAAAAGGTGAAGAGCGTGACGCCAATGAAGCGTATTGGAGAAGCAAATGAAGTCTCATCCCTTGTGGCATTTCTATGTCTTCCTGCAGCTTCATATATAACAGGTCAAATTATTTGCGTTGATGGAGGTTTCACTATTAACGGCGTCTCTATGCCTTAAATTAACATGCATGCTTAAATATATATGATTTGTGATCTAGTTAAGTGCCAAATTGATGGATAATATTCTAATCTACACAAGTTATATATGTAAGTTATGTTAATGGAGCTCACTCTGCGGTTCATCATTCATGCCTTGTAGTCTCTAATTCTATCGGATAAAAAATTTGGTCGTGTTCGTATTCGATGTTTGTTTGTTTCCGTTCAAGCTGTGACATGGGATGAATTAAATAATGTATGGTGTCCTACATTGCCGTGCCGACATAAACTATGGCAGGAGGCGGTAAAAAAATATAAAATGCTCTAATTCATAAAAAATGAAATGTCACAAAAAGTAAATACTACTAACTAGTCATATAACAAAAGCTGTGTAAAGAGATAATGTTTACCCTAATTTTTGTAATGCTTTCTTAGTTTCTTTTTCTCTTTGCCTTCAATTTTTTTTCAAAACTGTGAGGCCGTAGGCCAATGCTTCTTTTATTGCCATTGACGTAAGGCTAATGTATAATGTATATTATGATCCCATACATTTTTATATAGTCATGTAATGACAACCATACGATCGTCAACTCTAATGTCCCCCTTTCCTCGCTTGCTTTACGGGTTATGGCTAAAACGTATGCTTAAGATGTTGTGGTTTTTGCTCCGTACATTGTAACTATTCGGTGGTCTTGTATCTAGTTTAGACTGCCAGAGATTATACAAGAAAGTATTAGTCTAAGCCATAGTCCGTTTCTGAAATAGTCAGGCCTCTCATAAATTGTGAGACTAATAAATTATTAATGAATTTTGAAGGATTTTGTCAGATTTATGATATTTTGGATTTTAGGAGATTTAAAGTGGGGTTTTAAGGTATTTGGTGGATTTGGTGTTATTTTTCATTTTTAATAAGAAAAAATAGTTTGTGATTTCATGAGATTTGGTGAGATTTTAAAAATAATTTTGGGATGATTTTATGAGATTCTCCACAAAATCACATTAAATATAAAAGTCACCATCCTATTTTCTGGGCAAGTCATGTTCGTGTTCTTTGGTTTGGTTTATCGCCTCTGACCCCAATTGTATTGCTGAGTATAACCATGGTGTGTTGTATAAAATATAGTTATCTGTTACATGTGACGTCAGTTTGAATTTGAACCCTGTTGATTCCTACTTTTCTGGGCAGTGTTACTTGAGTATTCCGACAAAAGAATTCAGATTACATGCTTTAGAAAAGAAATCAGAATTCTGGATTACATGATTGAAAAAAAAAAAAAGAGAAAAGGGAGGTTCGAGGTACATCTTCTGAATTTTTGTTTAAAAGAGAGAGATGAACACAATAGATAAGAAAGTGGAAAATGAATTTTTTTCTTTGTTTATGTGAATTGTTTTTTTTTTTTTGACCAATCCTTCCCATATCACACTTGTAAATGTGTGATTTTTCAAACAGGATTTCTCTTACAAAAATATATACAAAGTCTTCCAAAATCACTGTTATGTTTTTATAAAAAAATATATATATATATGTTTTGAATAACAGAGAATTTGATATGATTTTTACAAATTTTTAATTGAATAACAGAGATTGTAAATTATTTTAAATGATTTTTTACAAATTCCATATTCAATAATATTAGATTTGAAAAATGATTTACAAATTCCATATTCAATAACAGGTGATTTAAAAAGAAATACAAAATCCTTCTAAATTTCACTTCTCCGCTTAAGAAGAGTCAAACAATTTGAGAGAGTTTTATATCAAATAATATTTACATTTTTCTAAGTCAACAAAAGTCGTTGTAGTATAGTGGTAAATGTTCCCGCCTGTCACCCGGGTTCGATCCCCGGAAACTGCGCTTTCTTTTTTTAAGATATATACAACGGCGCGTTCTTTTTTTTAGATATATATGTTTGGACCTCCCTTATTGTTGTTGGGCCTTCTTAAAATTGCCCAAAACACAACCAGCTCTTTTTTTTCCTTAATTTTTTTTTGTTTGTTTGAAAGATGATTGTTGTTTACACAATTTGATATATTTTTATAAATTGGTCACACCGCCATCACAACATAGTTGATTATTATATTTTTGATATGATTCGCTGGACTCTAAAGGCATTAACAATGGAAAAGAAGAGATACAAGTTAATCTGTCACATATATATATTAAGTTTTTCTTTGTTTACGTGTCTACTGTCTAATAACATACACATAAAGTATCGGCACTAAGCTTGTTAGGTTTTTTATAAAGCAAACATAAATATATTATCGAAATTTAGGCATGTTTATGCAATCAACTGTGAAAACCAACGTGATGAAATTCCTCAAGTATTTTAAAAATAGAGAAACACAAAACCTACATTGAGGGGAAAAGCTACGTACGACTAAAACGTACACTCGTGGCACGAAAGCAACTTCCTATGTTCCCTGCTGTGTCCATGTGATTGGACCACGAATCTCGCACACTCGTTACTGACGCTTACGTGAAAGAATTTTAAAATTGTTTCTGAAGAGGCAGGTTTGTGTATTAAATAGGGTGCGAGTTGTAACGTGTAAATGACATTATTTTCTCCATTTGAATGGTTTATGAGTTTTTTTTTATTAACCAGTGAAGTAACACCTAAATCAAGATTCAACATTACTTGAAACAGAGCAAAAAAACTACATTGACGTAATCGGATTTTTGAGTTTTTTTCCTTTTATTTTCAATATGGCGGATATATGTTACGAAGTTGTGACCGGTGCATCTCCGTCGTCGGTTTATGAATCGACGTCGCCACATTCACGGCGTAGGCAGAGGTTTAAGACGGTGATGCAAGAAGATTGGAAGAGGAACTGTAAACGTAATAAACAACAAGAGGCTTTAGCTAATAATCATAATATCGACGACGTCTCCCGAGAGACTTCAATGATGGAGATCAGTCCGAGATATGGTGTTTCTTCGGTGTGCGGTAGGAGAAGAGAAATGGAAGACGCAGTGGCGATTCATCCTTCGTTTTCTTCAACCAAGAATTCGGAATCTACTCAACACTATTTTGGTGTGTACGATGGCCATGGTTGTTCTCACGTACGTACGAAGTCGTTTTCATGCATTCTCTCCCTTATTTCAAAACTGTTATAGTTTTAGCTGATACGACATCGGGTTTGTTTTATCTAGGTTGCAGCAAGGTGTAGGGAGAGGCTTCACAAGCTGGTGCAAGAGGAACTGACCTTAGATGGAGAAGATCAGGAAGAAGGATGGAAAAAGACAATGGAGCGTAGCTTCAAGCGCATGGATAAAGAAGTTGTGTCGTGGAGTGAATCTGTCGTGAGTGCGAGTTGCAAGTGTGATCTTCAATCCCCTACTTGCGATTCCGTCGGATCGACCGCAGTTGTTTCAGTCGTCACACCGGATAAGATCATCGTCGCAAATTGCGGCGATTCTAGAGCAGTTCTTTGCCGAGATGGGAAACCAGTTCCTTTATCAACCGACCACAAGGTCAGTCTCACTCAAAACTTGCTAAGTTTGTTATAACTTAAAATCAATTGGTCATGGCTCATATATTATAATATCCTAAATGAGATCTTAACAAACATCTAGTCTTGAATTCTTCATTCAGCGAACACCTCTATCAACATGTTAAGTTTGGTTTAACTTCAAATCAATCAGTTGATCATGTACAATATATTACCCTAGGTTATATAACTTCGGAGAAGAGATATAACAAACATATTATTGTCTTGAATTCTTCATTCAAGCAACACACATCACCTAGTTGTTATTTTCTTGAATTTCAATTAAGAAAATATTGGAATTGTGGATTTACTCGGAGATTTTGTTCTTTGTATTGAAACACAGCCTGATCGTCCAGACGAATTGGACCGGATCGAAGGAGCTGGAGGACGAGTCATATATTGGGACTGCCCGAGAGTTCTAGGGGTCTTAGCAATGTCAAGAGCAATAGGAGACAACTATTTAAAACCTTATGTGAGTTGCGAGCCAGAGGTAACCATAACGGACAGGACTGACGACGATTGCCTAATACTAGCAAGCGACGGTTTATGGGATGTGGTGTCAAACGAGACCGCCTGTTCAGTGGCTCGTATGTGTCTCCGTGGTGGTCAGAAACGGCGAAGTAGTCATGAAGATCCGGCGATCTCTGACAAGGCTTGTACGGAAGCGTCTGTATTGCTGACGAAGCTGGCGTTGGCAAGGCACAGCAGTGACAACGTGAGTGTCGTTGTGATTGATCTCAGAAGAAGAGGACACGTAAGTGGACACTAATCGAAGGCGAAGACACCGCTTTAACTTTATGTATTTTTCAGTTTCATTTTTGGTTGCTTCTTGAAATGCGTGGTTGTTTTTTGAGCAGCTAAGAGCTGCTTTCTCAGATCCCACTAGATGGTATACGAATCAGCCCGACTAAAAAGGTTAACACTTTTCTAGGAATGATTAGTTTTCTCAAACCTAATCATCTCTTGTGTAATGAGTATTAAAGAAAAAAAATCAAAATTATGCCTAAAGGAAGGTCCACTTTAGTTGACTGACTAGTACTACTATAACTGAGGAAAGCGATCTGTGTCTCCCATGCATCCTTCTAATTGTGTGTACATTTTGTTCTCGAAATTTAAAGTTCCGACATGTAAAAAAACCTTTTTCTTTAAGAAAGATATAATCAGACTTGCTAAAAGAGAATAAAAACAACAAAGCTGAATACGCCAGGGATGACGTTCCACTTTTTAGGCTTTTAGATACTTGAATGTGCCGCAAGGTAAAGACATGAGATCTTAGAGAGTACATGCATCAAGAACTAGCACTATCTAAAGATTACGAAAAAACAGTAGGTTCAACATCGTATCAACTTATGTTCAGACCAACAGCTTTGATTGTACAACCCAAAATGTTGCAAATAATGTTTGTTCTTATGACTAAAAGTTTTTAATTCAAGGAAATATCTGAGAGGCAAAACAGAAGAAAGGAGGGTTTTTGAGAACAAGACCTCTCTCTTGAGAAATCCAACTTCCACTTTTGCTTGTTGTCAAGTTTCTTTTAGGGCCTTCAGTTTTCTGTAACCCTTGTCGGTACCAAAGATCCTGAAATAACGTAGAGAAACAAATTTTACATGATTACAATGTTGGAATCGGTCAATTACGATTTCTGTTAATTAACAGAGGTCAGATATTATTACCAGTCCATGTAGACAAAGGTCGATGAGTAGTTGCCAGACTTTGTGTAGAGCAATCGGTGATGGTAGTCATGGAAGTCAGCACTGCAAGCAATTATTGTACAATCATTTCATGTTAATGATCTGATGGATTTAAGATGTGTTGCTCCTTCAAGAAGGCTAAAGATTAGATGTTTGATCTTACCCGCCGTACAGAGGAAGAAAATTCGAAGGGCTCCATGGGAAATGATAACCACAATGTGCCTCAACTGTCTCAATAACTCTCAGCATCATCCATAACCAGAGAGTGATCAGGTGAGGCCCAGTGAGAGCTGGACCAACGATGGTAGCAAAACCAAGGAACAGAATTTCAGCAGGATGAGCATATTCTGATGTCAAACCAAATGGTGTGGCGTATCTGAGTAATAGCATAATAAGATCAGTTATGGCCAAGTAAATGAATTGACTAACATTGTCAACAACAACAAAAAAGATGGGACAAACTGAAGCTTACTCATGATGCACACTGTGCACGTTTTTGTACAGCCATTTAGTATGCAAGATCCTGTGACCCCAATAGAACACAAAATCCTCAATGATGAAGTAGAATAAGATCTGGGCAGACACCACTTTCCTGCAAGAGCATAACCAAAAAATGGTTTTAAAAACCAGATCAAACATAGTTCAGGTTCTTCTCATGCAGCTCAACACTGACATTTTTATATATATTGCCAATGGGAAGAGTTTAACATTAGAGAACCCAAAGGAAACAAAAAAAAGCTTCCAGCACTAAAGAACCTGATAATACCAGGACGGCAGAGGAAAACTGCTCTGCATGCCCATGAATCTGAAGACAGGATAAGATGCCATCATAAGGGGCAAGTTTACGCAGAAATGGTAAAGCAAGAGTCGAGCAATGCATTTCCCTTGGGCTTCAGGAGTATTACTTTTTGCCTACATAAGACCAAACAAGAGTAAATTGTTTAACAAAAAGAGAACTCCAAAACAGTTATTTGACATTCACTAATAGTAAGCCAAATGAGAGAACATATACTTTTATTATCACTGAAGATTTGAGAGATCAAACAAAATCATGTGATGATTACTTGGTGATCTCTTTTCACTCAATTCCTTTCCGAAGGTTCGGTCGGTCACACAAAGCTACAAACTATACATAGAGAAGATCCTTAAAACATGAGAGAGAAGACAGACCTGAATTTTGTAACTGCTAAGCAAACCGGTCCTTTCTAGGAAAATGTAAGGAAGTCCAGACAAGAAAAACACACTCTCATGAAGGATAAAACTCCCAATACACGCCAGTTGAAAGTCACTGAAATGTGTAACCAGATACTGCAATCATCACACCATAAAAAAAACAAAACAAAAAAGGTCAGCAACACAGCTATAAACTTTTGAGCTATAAGAGCCAAATACTAATAGCCAAAGGGAAACAAGAAAAATGCATTCAATTCCACCAAAACCAATCCGAAAGAGAGTTAGAAAGACGTTCAAGGCGAAAAACTATAGCTAGAACAACAAACCTATCACATTCACAAATCCTCTAAGGATAGAAGAAGCCTGTACATAAACAATTCTCAATTCACACAGTCTACATCAGCATTGTTCTGGCTTAGACTATTGCTGATTATTATGAAATTATGGTCCCTAAATTCCAAAAAAAGAATCAAGCACAAAACAAACAAAGTGAGATCACATTGGCTATTCATATGGAATGGAACAAACAAAAAGAGTCAAAATCCAGATCTGGAAACCACAAAGAGATCGACACGAAACCAATCTAAATCAAACCACAACAATAATCCAATGCGGTGAGAGTGGAGACCACAAAAACAAACCATCAAATTCAAAAACTAATTAACACCAGCTAAGAGATACGCGTATCATAAATGCAGTAAACTAAAGTCGGAGACGAAGAAAGACAAAAAAACACACACACACAACGAAATCGCTTGTAAACACAAATCCATGTACAAAGATCAAGGAACAAGGAGATGGTGAAAGTACCTTCCAACCGGATTCAACGAGAGAATCCATGGATACAGAATGAGAAGAAAACACAAAAATGGATCTCAGCGGTGGAGAGATGAATTATAAAAATAAATAAAAAACTCTAAGAGGCGTGAGTGAGAGAGAAAAAGAGAGAGAGAGAGAGAGAGAGAGGCCAAAACTGTGTGACAACACAGAAGGAATCTGAATTGGCTCTCTTCTCTGGAGGAGTTGTTGATTTGTTTGTTTCTGTAAAAACACTCTTCTCTCAATCACACGTGCACTCGCATACATTTCTCACTTTAGTCCTTCATTACTTCGATTGTTTTCACTTTAGCACCATATTGTTTTTTAGATGTGACAATTGGCAACCCACCTGAACGAAATTTTTTGGAAGTAAAACACCACTACTCGCAGAAAAGCTGTTTTTTATGGCTTTATGGTTTGTGAAGAGACTAGAAAAGGGTTCTCATAAATAAATAGAGAGTACAAATGAGAAGAATCTAATATCATAATTATTCAAAGAAAACACACATTTTAGACAAAGATAGATGTGATAGAATGATGAATACTAAAATCAGCAGAGACTTCCCAGAGTTGTTTCCAGACTGTCTCTGTGTTTGAGAACTCAATCAGCTACTTGTCTAATGCTCTATTAATCAGAAACCACTAAGGTCACAATTCAGCAGTTTCCCTTCTGTGGATCCTCTTGCCATTATACTACACCTGCAGCGTATTGTCAATGTACAAAAAGATGATCAAAAGCCTAGCCACAAATGAACATTCTTGATTCTTCAGCATACAGTGACCAAATCTTTGTGTAACAGGAGCTAATTCCACACACAGAAATGTAAAAGAAGAAAGAAGAAAAAAAACTCAAATAATGGGATTTAAGATATTTCCTACACTTTTAAATCTCTACTGTGTGATTTTGAAACGGATACTCAGTTCTGTGATTAGATCGCATACAAAGTGGTCAGATCGCATACAAACTGATATTTTCCATTTCAGTTTCCTGAAGCTAACATGTTGTACCACACAGACTAAGAGCTAACTACGGTGAACACGCTAAACATGAAACAGAAAATGTAGAGCCAGGGTTACTTTCATGTGGCGCTACCATAACATTAGGAAGAGTTTTTTACCTTTTGGAGAATTGTTAACTTGAAGCATGGTGGTCACTGGATAATCGTCGTCATAGAAAAAGCGATTTCTTTTCTGACGGCTTAAGAATTTGGAATGAGCACATCAAGCTCTCATCAATGCTCATCATTGCACCAGCGTTGTCAAATTCCCCACAATAGTTTGGAGCTGAAAATACTGTAACAAGCTGTCTTTCTGCAAAGAACTCGTACCCATCTTCAACAACCTGAAAAAAGAGAGAGTCAAAACACCATCCATTATTAAGCTTGCAGATTTTTCATAATAAACTCAATGACATATATATATAACTCGATTTAATAATACCTGGTGGGCACGACAGATAAGGTCCATGTCATTTTTTTCCAAAAACTCCGCAACTTTGTCAGCTCCAAAAGTGTATGAAACACCACGATCATTCATTCCCCAGCCTTTGACTTCTCCACTAGGATCGGACCATAGTAAATCACATACCAGACCAGAGTCCGGGATATCCATTGGCCGTGCAATATTTCTAATCTGGTCCAAACTTGTCAACTCTGGGGAAATTCCACCATGCATACATAGTATTCTGTCATCAATTAAGGCGGCCACGGGAAGACAGTTAAAGCAATCGGTGAATATTTTCCAGAGTCTGACGTTAAACCTGCGTTTGCACTCGTCATAGAACCCATAAATACGATTAATGGAGGCACATTCATGATTCCCTCTCAGCAAGAAGAAGTTCTCAGGGTACTTAATTTTGTAAGCTAGGAGAAGGCATATTGTTTCCAAGCTTTGCTTGCCACGGTCGACATAATCACCCAAGAACAAATAATTAGCTTCGGGAGGGAAGCCTCCATACTCAAACAGCCTCAATAGATCTGAATACTGCCCATGAATATCACCTGTAAAAGTAAGGGAAGAGATACAATTAGATCAAAGAAGATAACTTGAAGGAAACAAACTAAACTCAGAATATTCACATGATAGATTAGACCAACTAAGCAGGCCAAATAAATTCTACAATTGAAAACGTTCTCCAATGAAAGAATGGTGAATGAACACTCATGAGCTTAGTAAAGCTTTTGCACACATAACTTGACTAGTCAACATTAAGATAAAAGAAACAAAACAAACCTCATAGAACCAGTCAAAACTCTGAAACCTATCTACGACTATTTAGTAATAAAAATGCCAACTTTAGACGTTCTGAATTTAAAGAACATCAATTGTCACCATCACACTCTTAAGTCACTTAATGGTCCAAACTCACAACCTAACCTAAAACCCACCAAATTTGACCTACTTACAGCTTCCAAAGAACTCAAAAGATTATCTCTTTCCAATATGAAACATAGTTCTAAGAATTAAATTCATAGATACTGATAACATGCACTAAATTGAGAACTGAAATCAACCGAAACCTCACTCCCAACAAAAAAAAAAAAAAAAAAAAAAACTTTTTTGAGAAAAGAGAAGGTTTTTACTGACCGCAGATCTTGATGGGAGCTTCGAGTTCAAGAAGATTGGGTTGTTGAAGAAAGATTTCTTTGGAGACAGCACAAAGCTGACGGATTTCACCTTCACTGAGATGAACTTGCTTCCCCGATCCAGGCCTCGTGTTCCGAAACTCCACCAAACGGCGAATTATATCGTCGAGAACACCCGGTTCCATCGCTCGCTTCTGCTCCGTCTCTTGCGCCGGCTTCTCCGCCATCTCCGATCCGAAAAAAAATTAGAAAACGAAACGGAGAATTCAAGCGTGTGAAGCTCTTTTTTCCGAGCCGCGAGGAGGAGAGACGAGAGAGAGACCCTGACGACTGGTGCGTGCGGTGCTATCAGAATGAGTCAGATGAGATTATGATTGGTTCATTCTTTTACTCTTTATTATTTTTGAATCGACCTAATGGGCCTTTTGTATTTCTCTTATTGGGCTTAATACTTCTACCCAAAAAAAAAAAAGGCAACAAAGAGCAAATAACACATGTTTTGTTATATCAACATGGACAAATTACATCACCTAACCTAACTTTGATGTAAATTATTCATTGAGTTATTTAATGAAATAAAACAAAGAGACAACTGAAAAAAAAACACAAGACGCTAAAGCTCCAAGAAGATTAGTTGAATCCCCCATATTTTGAACAAGAAGAGTTGGTCCATTTTGTAACGCCACCTTTGGATGGTAGTAGTAATACACAATCATACAAATCTCATACACACATACAGAGACATCATAAATGTGTAATTTATTTATTGCTTTTTTTTTTGTCATTCCCTTATTAAAGAAAAAAAAAATACTATGATTCTTCTTCACCTGTCACAAGCCAAAGCGACTTATTTTAGATTCTTTCCATACAAAAAGAGAAAAATTCCACATTCTGTCTATAAACATCTCCTCCCATATTTGCTGGATCCATCCTTGGTTCTTTTTTTTTTTTGTTTTTTTTTAATTGCCTGTAAAATCGCTGTTTGTGTTAAGAAAATGACTTAATCTCTAACCATAAAGATAAATTTATTTATGAAATTCAAGATTTCCGAAGAAGACAGCACCAGGGATTCATATATACGTTTCTGATTCTCAGGTTTGTTTTCTTGTTTTACAAGAATGGGTTTGTTCGAATCTTTAATCATGAAAAATCCAAAAGAAATGTCAAAATGTTGGTTTAGCTCTTTAATTAAAACCGTTGAAACGTTCGAACAGCTTATGGAATTGGAGCAAAACCGCATTTTGAAACCTAATGACGATGACGATGAAGGAATCGAGTCACCATCACAGACAGAGGAAGGAACTCTAGGCGTGGTTGTTCCTCTGTCTTGCGCGTTTACGAGACAAGAACAATGTGTTTCCGAGACGAAAGAACGCGAAGACTCGATTACCAGACTAAGCAGCCTAATCTTTCTTTACCTGGTCGTTATGTCCGTACAAATTGTGGGAGGTTTCAAGGCGAATAGTCTCGCGGTAATGACGGATGCTGCACATTTGTTGACGGATGTGGCGGGTTTGTGCGTCTCTTTGTTGGCGATCAAGGTCTCTAGCTGGGAAGCGAATCAGAGAAACTCGTTTGGGTTTAAACGGCTCGAAGTCTTAGCTGCTTTCTTGTCTGTTCAGCTCATTTGGCTTGTCTCTGGAGTTATAATCCATGAAGCCATTCAAAGACTTCTTAATAGAAGCCGAGAGGTGAATGGTGAGATCATGTTTGGCATTTCTGCTTTCGGCTTTTTTATGAACTTGGTTATGGTCCTTTGGTTAGGACATAACCATAACCACCACCACCACCACCATCATCATCATCATCATCATCAACAACATCAACATTTTCACAAGGAGGTGGTGGAGGATGAAGAGGAGCAAGAAATGAATCCTTTAAAAGGTGAGAAATCGTCGTCGAAGGAGATGAACATTAACATACAAGGAGCGTATCTTCACGCAATGGCTGATATGATTCAGTCACTTGGTGTTATGATCGGTGGAGGTATCATTTGGGTGAAACCGGGATGGGTTTTGGTTGATTTGATCTGTACTCTTGTTTTCTCTGCCTTTGCTCTTGCTGCTACTCTTCCAATGCTCAAGAACATATTCGGAATACTGATGGAACGAACACCGCGTGATATAGACATAGAGAAGCTCGAGAGAGGACTTAGGCGTATCGAGGGAGTTAAGATTGTTTATGATCTTCATGTGTGGGAGATAACAGTTGGGAGAATCGTATTGTCGTGTCATATCTTACCTGAGGCTGGAGCTAGTCCTAAAGAGATCATTACTGGTGTTAGAAATTACTGTAGGAAATCTTGTGGGATTTATCATGTAACTGTTCAGGTTGAATCAGAGTAACACAAAAGAGAGAGTTTCTTCTGTTTGTTGCTTGAGAACATCTTTAGCTAGAACAAGAAAAACAAAAAATTGAATTTGCTATTTGAATAATAGCAGCATGAAGTCACAGACTAAACTCAGGCCTTCCTCGTTCACATCTCAACACATTCTAATTGCTAACTTTCACATTTCAGACCAAAGATCCAAGAAAAGTCTCACATAACACTAGAACTGACATTGGCTTCTCTGATTCACATCTCTAACAAAACTAGAAACAACATCACTTACTATTCTAACTGTGAGCTTAATGAATTTGATCCCACATAGCAATTGAAACAAGAACAATGGGACATGAAGATACAAACTAATCTCAGGCCTTCCTCATTCACGTCTCAAGTCTCAATACATCCTAATTGCTAAACTTTCAGATAGGGAAGAAAAGACTCACACAACACAAGAAGTGACAATGAGTCATTCTGATTTACATCTCTTGCAGACAATAATACATCAAAGAAGTTCACAGTTCCCAACTATTTGTCTACAACTTGGGGAGCTTTGAGCATAAAACATGATCCATAGGACTTTAGCAATCGAGACAAGAACAAAGGCACATACTTTGATTATTTGAGCTTCTATAATACAACAACAACCTCACACTTCCCTATCACAATGATCTCACAGAACTTAGCAATAGAGACAAGAACAAAAGGGACATACTTTAAAACATCAGAACTCTCTCTGTAATAATCCTTATCAAGCTGATTTGATATTGAGCTTATCCATGCGAGCTCTGATGTACGCAAGATGCTCATCTTCAGGAGGGATACATTTCTTGATAACATCATTTCCCAACAGATTCTTAACCCATCTATGAATCTCCGGGAACAACTCCACCGGAACAACTTTAACTCCGAGGAGATCCTCCGTCCTCATAAGCCAAAACGCCACCAGAGTCGCCACAATGTCCACGAACCCTAAACTTTCCCCACCAAAAAAATCTTTCCCAGCAAGCTCTTTCTCCAAAAACATCAACAAATCTCTCGTCGCTTCGACCGCCGCGTCTCTCTCGTCTCCGACCTTGCCCACCACTTTCATCGCCGCCACACAGATCTTTAAAAAAAAAGACTCCAAAAATAACCGGTTTAAAAAACCCCGGTTTAAAAGTCCAAAACCGGTTCTTGAAAATTGAAAATTTTCATAATACCTGTTGATCGATCAGTTTAGCCCAGAATCGAGCCGTAGCTCTCTCACACGGATCTTGAGGAAGAATCGGATTGTTTCGCCACGTATCATCGATATACTCAAGAATCACAAGTGACTCAGAGATCGGTTTACCATTATGAACAAGAACCGGAATCATTTTATAAACCGGGTTCAATTGAAGCAGCAAAGAGCTCTTGTTGGTGATATCTTGCTCAGAGAACTCGTACGGTACACCTTTTAGTGTAAGAGCTATCTCGATCCTACGGCTAAAAGGACTCGGCCACATCCCCAAAAGCTTCACTTCCTCTGTATCAGATCTCTCTGCCATTGTCTCACTCTCTCTCTCTTTTGCTTTTTTTTTTTTTGACTTCAATAGTTCAATGTGTTTCTCTACTTATCATATAATTATATTTAGTGGTATGTGACGTCGTCACTCATGACGTTCCCTTTTGGCTTTTGGAACTTGTCCCACATCGGACAGTGGAAGTTGAAGTTGTGTTGTTTAAATAAAGAAAGGTTTGGTCAAACGTGGCAACGGGGTGGGAACCTAGGAGATTAGTCTGCTTATAGATTGCTAAACCCTGAACCCTCCCATAATTTACGATGGGAATATTACTATTGGGGGTCTTTGGCCGGCGTTTCCCCCGAAAAATAATTTAAAAACGTCGATGGCTACATAAGAGGCTCGTCTCCTAAAAGTAGAACCAATCAGGTTGGGTTTGGCTCGTAGGTGGTTCTGCTGAAGCTAGTTTAGTGTCTGCGGTCAACCGTTTCCTCGCCTTACCCTCCCACCCCCAATTTTTTTTTTTTTCTTTTCTGTTTTTTAAAGTAATGGTTTTTTCCATAATATATTTTGTGCTTTTCTGAGAATTTTTTGGAAATTTCAGTAGCATAATATATTGATTTTTTTTTCTTTCTTATATCTTTACTAATTCACGGTGAATCAGTTGCTCTACACGTGCATAGCCCAATAACTTGACATTACTAAGAAATATAAATTTTCCAATTCGCTTTAATTAAAACTAGATATGGAGCCTCCGGATATCGCGGGAAATTCATTTTAGTAAAATATTTATTACATAAAATCTTTAATTAAATTTATTTATTAATTTATTAGGATTCTAAACTATTTAATACAAATTTCAAAAAATACAATTTGTTGAAACATTTTTTATATTTTATTTGAAAAATATTCTTAAAAAAATAATTTTACCTTCACATGTGATTAAATAAAAATAATTATCAATTCTACACACATCAAATTAAACAAAGTTTTACGATTAAATGCCATGAGATTACATTTTATTCAAAAAATATTCTTAAAAAAATAATTTTACCTTCACATGTCATTAAATAAATAATTATCAATGCTGCACACATCAAATTAAACAAAGTTTTAAGATTAAATGCCATGAGATTACATTACAGTCGTGTTATTTCGTTCACATTTATTCATTGTAACCTTTCGTTTCCATCTTTTCGATGTCACATTTTATCCGTGTCTTTTCGTCGTAATTTTTCATAATTTTTTTAAAATGAATAAATGCAATCTACAGTCGTGTCGTCTCTTTGCAACATTACAATCATCTTTTTGTATATTTTATGAACCGCTACAACTTGTGCTCTTGTTGTCAAATATGATATGTAAATGATTATATTTTAAAATTTCTTTTTTTCTTAAATGCTAAAATTATGAATACATTGTATACGACACTATAAATTTCCTAAATAACCGTTTAATAAATTACAAATATTAAAAATATTAATTGAGGACCATTCTTAAAATGACATAATGTTTATTTTTTTAATTCATTTTAATTAATTATTTTAATATTGTTTAGCATAACTCAAACATATTTCTATTTCTATTTCCAAAATCAATTTTTACTTCATAAAAGTGAGTATAAATATTACTATTCAAACAATCAGTAAGAAAATTACCAATCCTCTAAAATTTATATAACTTAACAGAAAATTATCACATATTTTATTTATTTGAATCAAAACTCAGTTATAATATTCATAAATAAAAATTAATATATCTATTTTCATAAAGGCAGTATTGTAAATGAATATATAATATAAACAACTATCATTTTATAAATGAAACATATATTTATATAAAACAACATATAGTCATTAAACATTTTAACATATATGGTTAATCCATTGAGTGTACTTACTACTTATTTTTCTCCACATAAGATGTTGGTTACTTATCCTGAGTCACACATAAATAAATAATGTAATAAATATTAAAAGGAAACAATAATTGTTAGAACTTATAACAATAATATTTAGGTGTATAATGTTGCATCAATAATTTGCGCGTCTAAGAAAGATGGTCGGCCAAAGACGGCCAGATTCATTGCTCTCACATACTCCTCTTCTTTTTAGCAGTCAGAATCCAAAATCTTTTCAAACTTTTAAAATATTTTGATATTCAATATCTTTTGTTGTTAAGATTTCAATATGAGTGTATTATGACTAGAACTAAATATACAAATTCCCTTAACATATATGAAGTTGTAGATAAGTCTTTGTCGTCAAGATAGTTTATTGGACAATCATCTTAACCACCAATATTTACGTTGATCACCGGTTTTCCATCTTCTAATAAACTGAATATTCCCAACAGTAGAAAAATATTCACCTTGATATTTCATAATCATATATATTTTAAAAAAAATAGAAATATAGAAATAGATATTGTTTTCTATAATACAATTAGTTTTCTAATCAAAAAGCATGAGAATAGAAAAATATATACGAACCAATATGCTCTCATTTTCTGAAAAACCAACTTGAACCACATTTATAAACAGCTAAAACAAACCTTTTGGTTTGGATTTATACCAATAGAATGATAACCCTCGAAGAAGTATATGGTTAAAGAAAGTATCTTAAGATTACTTAAACGGAAACAAAAAATTATTTAAATATATTTTAATATTGTAGACACAACCATAGATATCAAATTTACCAAAAAAAAATGCAACGGTTCATGAAATAAATCAAAAATTTTAATGGTTCATCAAATACACGAAATTTGTTGTGGTGTAATTAAAAGGTTGCAACAATTCATTTAAATATATTTTAGTTATTTAAAACTAATAAATAATAATTTATATATGAAAAGTTCATCCAAGTGATATGATCTTAAATATTAAATATACTAATGTTGTAATGGTTCAATTAAACGGCTAAATATATTTTAATAAATTAAAAATAATTATATATGAAGATGTCTATTTAGAGACTGAATATAATTAAATATTACAATGATTCACAAAATATATCAAAATGCAATAGATTTCTCACAGTGATAAGACTTCACTTCTAACAAATTGTCTTTTAACTAATACAAATATAAAGAAAATTTGAATACGATGATGAGAAGTCATTTATATATAGATTTCTAAAGATGCGAACATTTGAATAGACACAACTGTTTATAAGAGACACAACTCTTCATTTGACAGACGCAGCTTTTGAGAGAGACGCAACTTTTGAGAGAGACGCAACCGTTGTTGTTTACTTTCAAAAAATAAAATATAAAATATTTTATGAAAAGATACGACGAAAAATCGCAACTGTTGTTGGTATTTATTCATATTGTTATTATTATATAGATTAAGAGTATATATACTAGATGACTATACTTTTAGAAATAATTCATAAAATAACTATCACCCATGTCCGTGTGTCCCCTATGCAACTTAAAATTACGTTGCTCTCCTCCCGTCTCCTTCTCTCTTCTTTCTCTTTCTTTCTCCTTTGGTTTATCTTTATTCTTCTTCCTCTTGCTTCCTTCTTCTTTCTCTCTCATCAAAATACAGAAACATCTCTCCTTTTTTTTTTCTTAATGGAAAGCTTCATAAAAAAACTCACCACCACCAACACAAATCTACTCCACCGAGTTTATCACCATCATCTCTGTAACAATTACCGCCTTCTCCATCATCTTTTATCCACCGAACTCATCACCGTCACCTCCGACCACCATCTCCTATATCATCACCATCATCTTGTTTTTTCTTTTCCCAACTGCTCTACTTTTCTCATTCTCTTTATCTCCTCCAACATCGGGACAAACATTTTTAGAGGAACTATGTGTTTTAATATTTTTACATGTATCGGTGTTTATCTATCATGTTTTTTTTAGAAAACTATTGTAAATCATAGTGTTTTTTATATAAATGACATGATATATTCCAAAGAATGATAATATCGCATGCTTTTTCTATTTACTCCAACCAAAAATGCTATTTTGTAATATCACATGCTATTTATATGATAATTACATGCAATTTAAACATGATTCATGCTATTTTTTAAAAGAACCCTATCACCACCTATGTAATTACTTTCACTCACCACCATAGACACCTCCGTAACAATTACAACCACCATCTCTTCCAACTGTAACCTCAACTTTAATTTGGGTACTCACTATGACTTATTGTAGCATTATCTCTCTGTATTTCTTCAGTCACAAAATATATCTCATATTGAACTTTCAGATTTTGTAAAACTTGTAAATTAGAAGGTTAATTTGGTAACTACTCTACCCCTACCCCACCATAAAAAGAGTCATTTACTAAAGAAAACTGACTCATAGTTATTTTCTTAATTCTTTTTGGATCCATGGTTATCTACCAAAGTTGCTCTAAAATTAAACTAGGTACTAACCCGCGGAAAACCGCAGGCTGAACATTTTTTTATGAAAAATTTAAATAAATTATTTTGTTATTATATTATTTATAAAAGTTTATGATTAAAAATTCAGTTTGTTTATATTAAAATTTTTGTATTTTAAAAATGTTTATTGAAAACCTGTGAATAAATATTTGCACCTAATGAATAAAAATTTTGATTCGTGCTGAAAAAGTTTTTTGATAAAATTTATAGTTATATACATATTATTCGATTAGATTTTTAAAACCTTAGCTGTTAATTTTATTTTTTTTAAGTACAAATTAGTTTTGATTCTAATAGATGTTTTTTTTAACTTTTCTACAATTTATTTTATTTTATGTGTCTCCAATTTTTGTTTTTTAATTAATTATATTTGTTTAATTAATTAATTAATCTTAATTTAGTTTTTTTAATGGCAATTGAATGTAATTTTTTTATACATTTTAAGGTTAGTTTCATATTTGTACTTCCCAATTAATATAGTAGAATGTAAAACTCTAAATAAATCCAAAAATAAAAATCAATTTCCTTTTCACCTTAGTAACCCTTGGTGGATAAGCTTCAGCAAAGGTGCAATAACACTATAAATACAATTGTTGAGTTGTGACAATTGTAAGAGAGAACATTCTTCTTCTTCTTTATTGCAGCAGGTATCGTGAACCACAAGAGGAGTCAATCCCTAAATTCTGAATCTTCATCTTCAATTGATTAATCTTCTTCATTCAATACAAGCTTACTCCGACATGTTGCAACTTAATGCGGCGAGGAAGGGGCAGGGTGAGGGTGTAACATCGGTCTGGTGGGACATCACGAGGTGTCCTCTCCCCCCTGACGTTGACGCTCGTCTGGTCGGTCCGTTTATAAGACGGGAGTTGAAGAAATTAGGCTACTCATCTGGTCCTCTCACCATCACTGCCATTGGTATACTATCAGAAGTTTCTTTTGACGTCCTCAAAGTCCTCGCTTCCACTAGGATCCACCTTCATCACGTCCCAACAGGTTAATATTTCTTGTCTTTCAAGTTTAGGGTTTATATTATACTATTAGAGTCTTAACTGATTGAGTTCTTTTCTTTGCTGAAACAGATTTATTACCTATTTTGGCTAGTTTGATGGCGTGGATATGGCATAATCGACCTCCGGCTAATCTAATGGACATATCTCTTCAGCAGAACTTCAGTTCTTTTCTTGAGCTCCAATCGTTTATATACAATAATCCACCTACGGCTAATATAATGGTCATCTCTCATCAGGAGGCCTTCGGTTCTTTTCTTGAGCACCAATCGTTTAAATACAACATTCTTGGGCCAATTTATAAATTTGATCCTCAGACTAAGCGACCTCCCACCACCATGAGAGAGTGTCCAGGGTGCTTCCCCTGGAAAAACTTACTGTCAAGCATCCGGGCAGATGCAATGTATTCAAATCCAGGGGCACTTGAGGAGGACGGGAAGTGTAATAGAATGGCTGAATCTACCTTATATTGCTCAGCATGCCTTCTTGGTCTCCGACGCTTTGACTATTTCACCAGCCATCTCGAGAGTAAAGTGTAAGATCAGAGAAGGAGATGAATGTTTCTGTATGTTTATCTTTGGGTATGAATACCAATATATATTGTTACAGAACGTAGCTAGCAAGACGTAATAATTACAGAGATTTGAAGAGAATATACAGAGCAGGATATGGTAACAAATAACTCTAAGGTCGTGATATATGGGATATGAGACCCCAAGATCGTGTAAAACTCTTTTTAGCCAGATGAGTTCCTTGGTGATGTAAGCCATTGCTCGGTACTCAGCTTCAGCAGACGACATACTTACTGTTTTCTGCTTCTTTGTTTTCCATGAGACGGGAGAAGTGCCAAGTTGAATAAAATAGCCAGAAACAAACCTACGTGTTAGACGACAGCCAGAGTGATCAGAATCACACCAACCAGTGATCTGAAAGTTTGATTGTGCGTTCAACAGGATGCCTTGACCAGGATTCCCTTTCAAGTATCGAACAACCCGTATAGCAGCTTCCCGATGATCCTCTCTAGGTGTCTTCATAAACTGTGCAAGAAATTGAACATAATATGCTAAATCCGGTCGTGTGGCACCTAGATAGATTAAACGACCAATCAAGCGACGGTACGGCTCTGGTTGTGACAGAAGAGGTGAGGAAGAGACTGCGAGTTTATGGTTTTGCTCTAAGGGGAAGGAATCAGGTTTGCATCCTAGCAAACCAGCATCAGCAATCATCTCAAGGGCGTATTTGCGTTGACTAAGATAGAATCCCCGTGAGCTGCGAGGGACCTCGATGCCTAAAAAATACTTCAGGGCGCCTAGGTCCTTCATTTTAAAACAAGAGGCCAGATAAGCTTTAAAAATTGTGAGAGCCTCAACAGAGTTGCTAGAGACTATCATATCGTCAACATATATCAGAAGATTAATCCGGATCCCTCCTTTATCAAAAACAAACAGTGAGTAATCCGATAAAGATTGAGCAAAACCATATTCTTTTAATGCAGTTGTCAGTTTGGCGAACCAGCAGCGAGGAGCCTGCTTAAGACCGTACAAAGATTTGCGCAACCGACAAACTCTTGTGTCATCAGCAGCTAAGTATCCCGGAGGTGGCTTCATATACACCTCCTCTTGAAGGTCACCATGCAGAAATGCGTTGTGAACATCCATCTGATGAACCGGCCAGTTATTTCCTGCAGCAACTTCAAGAAACATGCGTACCGTTTGCATTCGCGCAACATGTGCAAAAGTTTCACTAGAATCCACTCCTTCGATCTGTCTATTACCAAGAGCAACCAAACGTGCCTTGTATCGTTCAATGGTCCCATCCGAATTGTGTTTAATCTTGTAAACCCATTTGGATCCAATGGCTTTCTTTCCTGGAGGCAAATCCTCAATTGTCCAAGTCTGATTTTCTTCTAAAGCAACAACTTCAGACCCCATTGCTTGTGTCCATACCTTACTCTGAAGTGCTTGTTTATAATTTGTTGGTTCAACAGCCGACGTGATAGCGACCAAATACGCACGGTGTGGTTCAGAAAAACGGGAACAACTCACATAATTATTAATGGGGTAGAGAGATTTTGATGTACCTAACAGCCTCGTCTGAGCAGTATTGATCTGATAATCTTGTAATTTAACCGGAGGATTGCGATTACGCTCTCCACGGCGAAGCGGAATAGCATCTAGGACCGGACTGGCAGGTTCCACAGTGGGAGACGGGGAAGACGGAGGAGTCGACGTGAGGGATGGCGAAGGTGATGGTGTCGGTAAGGATGGCGACGGTGAACCGCCAGTATTAGTCGATCGACGAACAGAGTTGGGTGAAGAAGGCAAGGGTGATGTTGGAGACGTGATATTGGTAGTTGGGCTCAGAGGAGATAACGGGCCTGGTGAAACAATCGGGCCTTGAGATGGACTGTCGGAATCCTCTAGTGGACCGAGAGAATGAGAAGCCCATAATATGTTTTCTTCATCGTCCTCCATTGAATGTTAGAGCACCATTACTCCAGTATCTTAGTGGATTACTCTTAATTTTGGGGCCCAAAATTAGATTATAAAACCAATATTTGAGTCTAATATGCTTAGTATCGATTCTATGGATAGGTTTGAGAGTAACCCTTGAGCAACAATACATGTCATATTGCGATTGGTAAACTGATAAATATAAAAGGTATTTTTTTTTTCCTCATATTTTTTTCATTCTTTCTCGACATCTCTCTCTTCTTTCTCTTCTTTTTCGTTCATGGGAGATAAATCGCGAATCGTTTGTCATCGGAAAAACCAACCGATTAACATCATATCGTTGATTTATCCGGCTAAATCTCGATGGTTTTGGGTTAAACAGAGGGTGATTGGAGATTTTTTTGGCGTAACCCAGCCTATTAGGGTTTGTCATTTCGGTTCTCACGATTTGGCGACGGCGAAGGTTCCACAGTGGTGGGACAACGATGGCGGAGGAGTGGTGGGACAACGGCGGATGTCCGGCGAGGTCCACCGTCTAACGAATTGGAGAGATACGGTTCGTCTTCTAATCTATGTTTTTTTGTGTTTCTGTAATTCATCTCTGTATGGTCTTTAATTGTTAGGGTTTCATATTCATTCGATTGCTTGTTAGAATTGTTAATCTTTGCTGTCGATTTGACTTATTAAGCATCGATTGTGAGATTAATTTGATGTTAATCTTGGTTTTGAAATTTGTTTGTATGATTTAGGGTTTCGGTTTAATTAATGATTATTGTCTGATAGCTTTTTATGAATGAGTGGCTTATTTTGTATGATTTATGTTCTTGTTTTGTGTTATAGCTTTTGTGTTATAACTTTGTATGTTCTTGTAAATTTTTGATGTTCTTGTATTTTTAGAGTGTAAGTGTAGTTTGATGTTTAACAAGATTGTCTTGTTTTCTGCGAGGTTCTCATGAACTGGATATAGCGGTTAAATGATGAAGAGTGGTGTTGATGAAGTGGTTTACCGGTTGGACAGTTAAAATTGATAAGGTATGGTCATATAACTCTCATATGTTATTGTTAGGTTTTGAGTATGATGTGATTGGGATGAATGAGTTGGTTTTGTTGTTCTTGTTCTGTTTTGTTAATCTTTCTGTTATAGATTGTTCTTGTTCTTGTTCTAACTGTGAGTTCTTGTTCTAGTTCGGTTTACATATTAACTGTTCTTGTTCTGTTTTGATAAAACTGTGAGTTCTTGTTCTAGTTTGATGTTTTCTATAAATAATTGTGCTAAAAGGTATGATTTGGGATGTTTTGCCGTGTCATGTTTTCCTTTTTTGCTCAAGTGTTTTAAAATATTTTGAAACCTGATTGTTGTGCTTGTTCTAGTTTGTTTGTAGTTTGAATAAAAAGCATAATTACACGTTAAACATCAACTTTAACATCAACTTTAACATCAACTTAAACATGATTGAATTTGAATTTAGTATTGACATTAAACATCAAGTTTTGGAATATTTGTACACAAGTAGATTTACTGAAAAGTGATTCAGTATTGAAAAGTATATCTCTTGTCAACTAAACACTCATTTGCCTTTTACCTCAAATAAACTTTACTTTTTCTATCTAACCTTCAGTTAAAAAGCTAACCTAACCTTGAGTTCAATATAAACCCTCATTGTTAAACAATATAAACCCTCAATCTACAATCCCTTATAGTTAAACATAAGCTTTCATTAAACACAAACAATGTCTTCTAGAAATCCTGATCGTTTGTCATCAGAAAATTATGTTGATCTTTTAAATTCCCAAATAGATCCCAACTTTTCTGATAATCCTAACCCTCCACATTCTGCTCAATCCTCTCAGCCTATTCAATTTAGCAACCCATTCTCTTCTCATCCACCCCACTTTACCTCAACATTCTCTTCTCAGCCTCGTAACTTTAGCCCAAAATCCGAAACTGAAGACTGTATAGAGGTTACAGTTGAAGAGACTGAAGAAGACGGCGGCAGAGGAAGTAGGAAGCGGTGGACAGCAGAGAAAGATGTCAACCTCATAAGTGCTTGGTTGAACACAAGCAAGGATGCAGTTGTAAGTAATGAGCAGCGGTTAACTAGTTTCTGGAAGCGAGTTGCAGAATATTACAAAGCAAATGATGGATCAGCCGGTTCAAGCGCAAGAGGGCCTTCACAATGTAAGGCTAGGTGGAACAAGATAAACCTCCAAGTGAACAAGTTTGTGGGATGTTACGCACAAGCAAGTACAAGAAGGAAAAATGGAGAATCAGAAGATGACGTGATGAGAATGGCGTATGAGCTTTACAATAATGACATGAAGAAGCCATTTATGCTTGGACATTGCTGGAGGGAGCTGAAGCACGATCAGAAATGGATCATAGAAGAATGTAACCACAAGAGGACTAAGCTTGCATCTGAGACTACTACTACGAGCAATGATGGACCTGAGAAGAGGCCTCCGGGTATTAAAGCTACAAAGAACAAAGGGAAGAAACCGAGTGTTAGTATTGATGTTGAGGATGGTTCTGTTCGTAGGTTGGATAAGATCATTGCAATGAAGGATCAAGAACAAGCTGCTAAAGAGAGGCACAACAAGATGAGATTGCTAGACAGCTTAGTTAACAAGAGTGAACTAACACCCGCTGAAGTGCTACTTAGAGACAAACTAGTAGATCAAATGTTGACAAACATTTAGGTTTCAATTCTTTTGATTTATTATGTTTAACTCTTGTGTGTCTTTCTCATGTTGTCACCATTCTATGTCTCTCATGTTCGTATGTTTTGTTGTGATTAACTCTACTTGTATTCTTTTGTTTCAGGTTTCGGGTCATGAAATGTAGCTGAGGACAGTCACATGAAGAAAAGAAGCTGTCTTGTTGTGGAACATGTCACGGATTCGGGATGTTTTGTTGATGTGAAGGGTTATGTCTAAATGGCTTTTGATGTTTGTAAGGATAGTATGGCTTTTGTAAGGGTTATGTCTAAATACCTTTTGATGTTTGTAAGGGTTGTATTTATTTGGTTGTATTTGTTTGGCAAGGACAGTCACGGTTCTATTTGTTTTGGCAAGGACAGTCACAGTTCTGCCTTTTGTAAGGGTTGTAGTTTGTTTGCTTGTGTCTCTACTGTTAGTCTATATATTGGACAACTTTTTCTTCTTCATTTGCAACAACATTTACTCCATTACACCCGCAAACAAACTCTCTTTCCTCCTATCTTCACTTCTCCTCCTATACCAAATAAAACATAAACTTCCATTACAAAAACCTCCTATACCAAATAAAACATAAACTTCCATTACAAAATCCTCCTATACCAAAGAAAAAGCCTTCTCCATTACAAATAAATTAAACTTCTTATAAGCCTTCTACTAAACCCAAATTGTCAAAAGATGTCTAATTGGAGTTCCGATCAAGAAGTTGATGATATTGTAGAGGACGAAGTTGATAGTATAGTGGAGGATATCCAATACAACTACACTCACCCAGATGTACCATCATCTTCAATTATCCAAAGAGTCAACATTAATAGAGACCGCGAAGAAGGTCACGTTCGGCTATGGAATGATTATTTTAGTGATAATCCGACTTACACTCAAGCTATGTTCCGCCGTCGCTTTAGAATGAACAAACCATTGTTTCTTCGTATTGTTAATGCTATTGAGAATGGAGTCCCATATTTCAGACAAAGGCGAGATGCTACTGGAAGGCTCGGCCTTTCTGCATTTCAAAAATGTACGTCAGCTATTCGTATCATGGCGTACGGATGTTCGGCAAATGCAATGGATGAATATTTACGACTCGCTGAAACAACCGCCCAAAAATGCCTTCTACATTTTGTTGAGGGAGTTATAAATCTGTTTGGAGACGAGTATCTCAGAAGACCTACGGCGGAAGACCTCCAACGATTGATGAATATTGGAGAACATCGGGGTTTCCCCGGAATGATAGGGAGCATAGATTGTATGCACTGGGAGTGGAAGAATTGTCCCACTGCATGGAAAGGACAATATTCACGTGGATTTGGAAAACCGACAATCGTACTAGAGGCAGTGGCATCACAAGATTTATGGATTTGGCACGCATTTTTCGGACCACCAGGTACGTTAAATGATATCAATGTTTTGGACCGCTCACTGGTCTTTGATGATATCCTAGAGGGCCGAGCTCCGAGAGTTTCATACGTTGTCAATGGAAGGCAATACAAAATGGCGTACTACCTAACTGACGGTATCTACCCCAAATGGGCAACTTTCATCCAATCCATTACACTTCCACGTGGTCGAAAAGCAAAACTCTTTGCTCAAAATCAAGAAGCATGTTGTAAAGATGTAGAGCGCACATTTGGAGTCTTGCAAGCTCGATTTGCAATCGTGAAAAATCCCGCACTTTTTTGGGATAAAGGAAAAATAGGGAAAATAATGAGAGCATGTATCATCCTGCATAACATGATAGTGGAAGACGAACGACATGAATACAATTTCTACTATCCAACAGAGTTCTATCACGGAGAAGGAAGCGGAACTTCCCAAGTCGATTTATCGTATTCTACAGATATGCCAACAACTAGAAATAATATGATGCGCATTCGAAATGACCTTCATGATACACAAATGCATGATCGTTTGGAAAAAAACTTGATTGAGCATATCTGGCAAAAAAATTGGACAACCGCAAAATAAATCTTATTCCGACTTTTGTTTAATATGTTTAATATTTCAACTTTTGTACTATATGTTCAATATTCCGAATTTTGTAAAATATGTGTAATATTCCAAAGTTTGTAAAATTGTATTGTTTTCAATTTTATGTAATAGAAAATATTTAAATAATTGTTTTGTCATTTTAGATATTTAAAGTTTGATAATTAATCAACATAAAATAAAAAATTATTATTTAAATGCTTGAGCATCTTTTTTTTGGGTTCTCTAGTAATAGGGTGATTTTGCTTAAGTTTCTCTTAGAGTTACTTTACTAAATTTATTATTAATTATATAATTAATTAATGTGAGAGTAACTATGGTGGGTTACTCCACTAATGATGGTCTTATGAAGATCGGATTGAATGAAAGGAAACTCTGTTTCACAAAACCGTACATCCCGAGATATCAAAAATTCATTTGCATCAAGATCATAGAGTCTCCAAGCCTTTTTTCCATAAGGATAGCCCACAAATATGCATTTCCGACTGCGAGAGGCAAATTTTTCACCCTGATGACGGTGATTATGGGCATAACAGAGGCTCCCGAAGACTTTCAAATGATCGTAGCTGGGAGCAGTCCCATATAATATTTCATAAGGAGTGATGCCGTTTAAAACAGAGCTTGGGGTACGGTTGATTATATAGCCTGCTGTCAAGATGCACTCTCTCCAAAACGTGATTGACAAGTTTGATTGGAATCTCAACGCTCTAGCCACATTCAAAATGGCGATGTTTTCTTTCAGCTCGTGCATTCTGTTGAGGGGTAGCAACACAAGAAGTTTCATGAACAATTCCTTGACTCCGAAAGAATGTACCCATACATGTGAATTCAGTTCCATTATCGCTCCTTATTCACTTTACTTGTTTTTGAAATTGTGTTGTAGCCATGGCAATCAAACCTTTCAGATTTGCAGCAGTTTCAGTTTTGTTATGTTGTAGATATATCCATACACTACGAGAGTAATCATCAACGATGGTAAGGAAGTAACGAGCACCGGAGGAAGAGGGAGTGCAATAAGGACCCTAAATATCACAGTGAATAAGTTCAAAAACAGACGATTTTTTAATTGTACTTATTGGAAAACAAGAACGTGTTTGTTTGGCACGGAAACAGACATCACACGCCTTATTGTAAATATCAGAATCAACAGAAACAGAAACTTGCGGAAGTGAACCAACTACTCTTGCAGATGGGTGACCCATCCTTTGATGCCACAACGTGTAAGCCTTTGCTTCTTGTGTAGTGAAAAGTGCGACGGATTCGGTTCTGCAGAAGCGGAAGGTTCCACCGTCTCGCTTACCCGCACCAATCATCATCCTCGAACCGTGGTCCTGAATGACAAGGAACTGGTCAGCCATTTGTACAATACAAGTATTCTCATCCATCAACTGCCCTAGAGAAATAAGATCATATTGCAACTCTGCTACATAAAAAACTGGCTTCAAAATCAGATTGGATCCCAACACAACAGTGCCTTCTTGACAAGATACCCGTTCGCGTCCATCGGCTAACACAACTAACACCGGTGACATAGGTCTCACATTCGTAAGAATGTCATAGTTGTTTGTCAAATGGTGAGAAGCACCAGTGTCTAATATCCAAGAAGGAAAGGATGACTTACTAGACTGTTTCTCGTTGCTAGGACCAGCACCACTATGGGATCGACCATTCAGCAACTTGACAAGGTTGTTCCATTGAACGTCGCTCAGCTCGCTAACCCCATCACGATCCTTCTCCGTGATCACATAGTTGGCATGTTCTTGAGATGAAACCGGTGGAACATGGACAACATTCGCATAACTCATGGGACGACCACGACCAGAAGAAGGGAGACCACTACCACGACTCTTCCCTTGCATCGTTCTCCTGCGAGGTCGGTCACCCCACCACTCTCGATAACCAACCACGGCAAAGCAGCTATCGGAAGAATGACCTCCACGATTGCAGTGTTTGCATAGAGCTTGTTCAGGACGAACCGAGGATTGCATTCGAGGTCGTTGTTGGACAGCAAATGCAAAGATTTCAGGAGCCGCCTCATTCTTTGTAACATTAGTGCGCATGTCTTCTTCCTGGCGGACAACGTTATACACTTCCTCCATTGGTTGAATCGGAGTTCGTGAAACCAAACTCGACCTCACCGTATTGAAGGAATCATCAAGACCAGATAAGAAATCATGCACCTTATCTTCCTCCCGATCTATTTCTTGAAGAGAGATCAAGTCGCACTCACACTTTCCGCATTGACAAACACGCAAAGGTCGGTGAGTAGCCATGCTGTCCCATATGCGGTTTAGTTTCCCATAGTACGCTTCAATAGCGAGACCCCTCTGTTTGCAACATGCGAGTTCCACCTTGAGTTGTTGGATACGGGGACCGTTAGTGACAGAAAAGCATTTCTTCAGATGATCCCACAAGTCCTTCGCAACATCACAATGAGAGATGTTGGAACGAAGTGATGGCTCCACCGTCATGCGGATCCAAGAAACCAACAAGGCTTGGATAGTCCACCAATCTTCAAGATCAGGAGATCCTTCTGCTGGACGAGCAATGGATCCATCCAAGAAGCCAAACTTCTTGCGGGAACAAAGAGCTGTTTTTATTCTACAAGCCCATTCGTCATAATTTGTTCCTTTCAGCAACGGAAGTGATCTCACAGCTCTGGGATTGTCAGCAGCACTCAAATCGTAGGGCGAGATCTTACGTCGCACCTCCATAGTCGTCGGGGTCGGGTTTGTATCGGTCGTTTCACTCATGTTCAAAAGAAAAACAAAAAAATTTGTGTTTCAGGCTCTGATACCATGTAAGATCAGAGAAGGAGATGAATGTTTCTGTATGTTTATCTTTTTGTATGAATACCAATATATATTGTTACAGAACGTAGCTAGCAAGACGTAATAATTACAGAGATTTGAAGAGAATATACAGTACAGAGATTTGAAGAGAATATACAGAGCAGGATATGGTAACAAATAACTCTAAGGTCGTGATATATGGGATATGATTGCAGGGACAATAATATCCCATTATAAAGTACATGCAATTGAAGTAAGCATTCTAGCCAAGCTATATATTTATATTTATATACTCTATTTGATTCAGCAAACACTTTCCATATAGTTATGTTTTGCCTTAGTTTGACCCCATTGTTCTCTTTTGCTTGTCGTGCAGGAAATGGAATATTACAGCCTTGAGGGAGTTGTGGCTGCCCGTGAATTTCGTTCTCATTCTCATTCGGAGGATGGTACTGCCATCCGAGAATTGATAAATCAAATTAGAGAAAGTAAAACTGCGGCTTGCAAGAGACGGAAGAGATGAAGAATAAGAAGAAAAGTAGCATATGTTCATGGCATATGCTGTTGTTCTTTTCTTAAGGCATTTTCATATGGTGCTTTTTTTAACCGATTACTTAAGGCTTTTTTTTTTTTTAATCTTGAAGTCTCGTTTTTTACCTACAATTATCTAATACTTTTATGAACATGTCTTCTTTGGTACCGAAATACATAAGGGATAATACTGTTTAACACAATTGGTTTGAAGGAAGGATCTGACTTTCAAGATCATCAGATTTTGTGATTTTAACTTTATATCTGATTCAGACATGATATTATATAGATTTGTTTTTGCAGTTACACAAAATCTTGAATGTTCGAAAATTATAGAGCTGAAAATCTTTTTTGTTGCTTTTCTCTGAAACCAGTTTACAACTCAGGAGAAGAAGTGATTGGTGAGACGTACTTAGGAGATTTATAAACTCCATAGGTTCTAAATTAAGTACAAGCTGCTCGGCTGAGGTGACGATTAGGACATATCCAAATAAACAAAAGTTATATAGATAGACGATGCTTCCAAATCCTGAAGCCTTTAAGAGAGGATGTGAAAGCTGGCTAAAATGGAAAGCAGCTTCCAATTGTGGAGATGTGGAAGAGAAATCTTCTATTAACTTTGATGTAAAGAATATTTCTCATTAATGAATCAAAGTCAAGATACAAGAGTATTTATACTGTACAATTAGTATATAGAGAAGTAAGCTAAGGGAGACTTATCAACTCTAATATACAGAGTATTAACTTATATGATATAAGTCAATATACCCCCCCCTCAAGCCGATACTTCCTTAGAAGAGTAAGCTTGAAATCGACATGCGCTGTAGAAGATGATGAAACGGGCCAGGGTGAAGCGGTTTCGTAAGAATATATGCGAGCTGGTTTCCAGTGTCGAGGTGAAAATGTTTGAGGAAACCATTCTTGACCTGATCGCGTGTAGTGTGGCAATTAATCTTGACATGTTTTGTCCTCTCATGGAAGACATCGTTGTTCGCAATGTGAATAGCTGATTTATTGTCACAGAACAACTTAGCTTGAGAAGTAGGCTCAACCCGTAAATCTTGTAATATCTGTTTGAACCAAAGAAGTTCCTTCGTCGTCTGAGCCATACTCCTGTACTCTGATTCGGTGCTACTGGAGCTCACTATATCCTGTTTCTTCGACTTCCAAGTAATCAAAGAGTCACCGAGGAAGATAAACATACCAGAGATTGATCGTCTAGAATCTTTTCAAGTTCCCCAGTCAGCGTCAGCAAAGCCATTCAAGCAAATCTCAGAGGAAGCAGAGTAAAATAGACCCTGTCCAGGGCTATTCTTCAGGAATGTTGCGAGCAGCTTGAAAATGTGCATCAGTAGGACAGGAGAGGAATTGACTCAACCGATGTACAACAAAGGTAATATCGGGTCGAGTGATACATAAGTAGAGTAACCTGCCAATCAATTCTCTATATGGTCGTCCATCAGATAAAAGAACACCAGTATCTTTGGTCAATGTCTCCTTCGGATCCATGGGAACAGACTTAGGCTGCACCCCAACAAACCTGCATCAGCCAACAAGTCTAAACAATACTTCCTCTGACAAACAGAAATTCCTGTGGAGTTCCTGGCTATCTCCAAGCCAAGGAAAAACTTAGTCGGACCAAGATCCTTGATCTTAAACTGTTTCGCCAGAGTAGCTTTGAACGCAGCAACAGCTATATCACTATTGTTGGCGATGAGAATGTCATCAACATAGAGTAGTAAGGCAGTATATGAAGTACCTTGTTCTTTGACAAACATTGTATTATCCGCATAAGACTGAATAAATCCATCAGCAAGAAGAGCCTTGGAGAAGCACTTGTACCATTGTTGGGAAGCTTGCTTTAAGCCATAGATAGACTTATTTAGTTTACACACTGCATTAGGAGGAAGAGAAGTACCAGGAGATGGTGTGTATCCTTGTGGCAAGCTCATGTAGATTTCTTCATCCAAGTCACTGTGCAGAAAAGCAGTGGTAACATCCATCAGAGTCAAACTCCAACCCTTCTTGGCTGCTAAATCCAACAAAAGTTTCACACTAGCCAATCTTGCAACCGGAGAAAAAGTATCAAAGTAATCGACACCCTCTTGTTGTGTAAAGCCCTTAGCAACCAATCGAGCTTTGTAACGCTCTATGGAACCATCAGCATAATATTTGATGGTATAAACCCATTTACAACCCACCACATTCTTACCTGGTGGTAATGAAACAACATCAAAAGTCCCAGCAGCCTTCATAGAATCCATTTCCACATTCATAGCCTTCGTCCAATATACAGAAGCAATGGCTTGCTGGAAATTTTTTTGTTCGGTTTCAACAGAAACAGAGAGGATATACTCTTGATAGAAAGGTTTGAAATTTGTGTAGGTGATGTAGGAAGTCAAGTGATGAGAAGACGAAGTAGGTGAAATTCGAGTAAGAGAACAGTGATAGTTAGAGAGATAACCTGGTACCTTAGACGTTCGCCTCGGCCTGACCTTTGGTGATGATACAGTGGTTGTCTCAGTAGGCACAATCTCAGATACCGAATTACTTTCACCAGGGATAGACGATTGATGTGAATGAGATGATGTAGAAGATGATGGTAATGAACAATAGCAGATGATAATGGAGGTGATAATGGCAGAATAACACTATCAAATATGTCAGGAGAATGCAAAGAATTGTTCGTTGTCTTGAATGGAAACGTCTCCTCATGAAAAATGATGTTTCGGGTAATGGAAATGATATTGCTCTCCAAATGTAAGACTTTGTAACCTTTGTAACCAAATGAGTAACCTAAGAACACACATTGATCAGCCCTAGGACTAAACTTGTGTCTATCTTTCTGTAAAGTGGAGACATAGCACAAACAACCAAAAGTCCTAAGAAAATGATAGTCAGGTGATTTTTTGTTCAACAGTTCAAAAGGAGTCAAGTTCTTTAGTAAAACAGATGGAGTTCGATTAATGAGGAAAACAGCAGTAAGCAAGCAATCACTCCAATAAACCAAAGGAACATTTGATTGAAACAATAAAGCTCTTGCAACATTAAGTAAATGTTGATGTTTGCGCTCAACAACAGAGTTTTGTTGAGGAGTGTATGCACAAGAAAATTGATGAATCATGCCATGTTCTTTAACTAGTTCAGTGAAAGCAAGTTCAGGAGCATTATCAGTTCGAATAGCCTTAATAGTTGATCCGTATTGAGTAAGAACATACTTGATAAAAGTTGGAAAAACAGAAGTAATATCACTTTTATTTCTTAATAGGTAAACCCAAACAGCTCGAGTACAATCATCTACTATGGTTAAGAAGTATTTAAAACCCTCTACAGACGCAACTGAAAAAGGACCCCATATATCTAAGTGTATAAGTGCAAATGGTTGTGAAGACAAGTGATTATTAGACTCAAAAGGAAGACGTTTTTGTTTAGCTAATGGACAAACATGACAATGACTCTTATCAGATAAAGAAGACATAGGCAAGGGTAAAGTACCAGAAAGAATCTTTAACTTGTCAGAAGATGGGTGTCCGAGGTGTTGATGCCAAAGATGTCCATCGACCTTCAAGGATCCAGTAAAATGCGGAAGTGATGAAGATGAAGAAGTGAGTGCAGAGGATGATGCTTCAGGTTGTAAGATGTACAAATTATGAAGAAGTAAACCTCTACCAATCATCAAGCCCTGAATAGACTCCTGAAGATAACAAGAATCAGGATAGAAATGAGCTGAGCCACGATTGTGATGTAAGAGACTACTAATAGAGATCAAATTAAATTTGAAAGATGGAACATGCAGAACATCATGCAATATGAGTGATGGTGATAAATGAACAGAGCCACAATGTGTGATATCCACCCTATCTTCATTCAGTAAAGAGTCTGTGACTCCAGAAACTGTTATTGTATCATTAAAAAAGGTCAGATCAGAGCAAACATAGCTAGTGGCACCAGTGTCAATAATCCAACTACCATGAGGTATTGTTTTTGATAATGAAGAAAGGCATTGATGTTGAAAAGTGAAACAATTATTTTCAAATCTGAGTGAAGTAGAAGGAAAAACAGTTGGAAAAGAATGAGTACTAGAAGAAGATTGAATAGCCATAACACCATGCTCTATAATAGACGAGGCCTGTGAAGATGAAGCTGGAGTCTCTGAAAGCTTAACTTGAGCATTAAGTTGCTGAATCAAAGAGTGGATTTGTTCACTACTCAATGTACTGACATCAAGATTCACCGCAGTAGACATAGATGGAGTAGAGGAAGTCTCGGTCATCACATTAGCCACAGTATGTGTCGTAGGACGAGGATTAGTTGGTGTGTTCCCTCTGAATTGAGCTGATGACATAGCAGGGCGTTGACCTCCTTGGTAGTTAGCAAAACTACTCTTGAAACCAGGAATGTAACCTGGAGGATATCCATGCAATTTAAAGCATTTTTGGATAACATGACCACTCTGGCCACAATGTGTGCAAACAGGTCTTATAGGAGTCTCAATAGGAGCAGTAGCTTGAAAGATCATACTGTTTGGTTTAGGTGTGATACTCGTCTGTCGTTCATCCGAAGTAACCATGTTGAAAGCCTCTTCAATATTAGGTTTTGGCTCGAGCATGAGGAGGTGACGTCGAGTTGATTCATAAGATGCATATAACCCCATCAAGAACTTTGTAACACGACTCCGTTGTTGAAGCTTCTCCCACAGAGTGGCTGCATTACACTCACACTTCCCACAAGTACAAACAGGGAGCTCAGCATAGTTTTTATATTCCTCCCAAAGAGTCACCAACGTCGTGTAATACGAAGTAACATCCATAGACCCCTGCTACAAAGAACTTAATTTCTGTTCTAACTCATATACTCTAGGAGCATCATCTTGTTTAAAACGTGACATCAGATTATTTCAGATACCTTCAGCAGTAGAGATATATAACAAACTCATACCAATCTTCTTATCCATAGAGTTGATGATCCAGGTAGTGATCATATCGTTACAGCGAGACCACGATCCATAATCTGGATGATCTTCAGAAGGCTTATGAATCTTACCATCAACAAACCCAAGCTTGTTTCTGACATTAAGAGCAATACGCATCGATCTTTTCCAAGTATAGAAATCAGCTCCAGACGTGAGACGATCTGATACAATGTTCATCCCCGCATGATCTGAGCTATGAAGGAAGTAAGGATTGGCATAGTGATCCACCGGAGAAGATGAATCCGATGATGAGTTAACCATTTTTCAGATCCGAAAGAGAAATCAAGATTGTGAGATGTTGGGCAACAATCCAAAGCAAACAAACAAGCTAATCCAATAACCATAGCAAGCAAGTAAAAGAGAATAGAAGATGCAAAGCGAAAGAGTGAATCAACGAACAAAAAAGAGCAACGAGCGTCACAAGATTCGCGAAAGAAATTGATAGAATCTGACGCCGTGAAGCACTCATTGAAGAGATTTAGCTTCGCAATTGGAAATTGAAAGCAAAAATATGAAGATGAACGAGTTGATTAGAGTGAGAAACGAAGAAGATGAACTCAATCGAAGCTCAAAACAATGGCGATTTCTGGGTTTTGCGAATGAGAAAAGAAAAAAGTTAGTTAGAGCTCTGATACCATATTAACTTTGACGTAAAGAATATTTCTCATTAATGAATCAAAGTCAAGATACAAGAGTATTTATACTGTACAATTAGTATATAGAGAAGTAAGCTAAGGGAGACTTATCAACTCTAATATACACAGTATTAACTTATATGATATAAGTCAATATCTTCTTCCACATATTCTGTTGTTGGCTTCTCACGAAGTACACCCACATTATTCACCTATATACAGTATGGCGTTTCCATAATAATTCTGTTAGAAGTTCACCATATATGTTTTGGTTCTTGTAGGTCACAAGCCTGAGGCGGAGAAGCTTATATATGTAGACGTACGAAAATGTTGAGAAGTTCACTTTTATATATATATATATATAGTTCTTGTAGATCACAAGCCTTAGGCGGAGAAGCTTATATATGTAGACGTTCGAAAATGTTGAGTTTTCCATGGAAGAGGGATGAAACAGTTTCCATGAGTTTCTCTTGTTGCTCACGAGAAGAAACGTCGCAGACAGAAGTGGTGACCTGAACCCTTTTTCCTTGCCACTCACGTAAGCGTTCTTGAAGTTGAGTCTCGTCTCTGGCACATGTGTGTGCTCTTGCTCCCAACATAGAGCGTTCCTCCACCACAGCTTCCCTGTTCATGATCTCACAGGCAAACATGTATAGTTAGTTCTTTCATAACTGAATATCACAAAACAATAAAAGAGGATATAAGATGAGGACTGACCCGATGCCTTAAGTGCCACCGGTCACGAGAGCAATCATACCTTGAAGACTCCATCTTTTATCCATTTTTAATTTTTTATGTTGTAGTGACTGGAAATGCTATATATACAAATTCAATAATGAATGTGTTTAGGATAAGTGTGAACTAATGAATATGTTATTATGTATGGTCGTCCGATCCGGAGCAAAAACGACGACATTTTTGATGTCTTTTTTCGTTCACAGCACTCTCAGAAGACAACATTCTATTGTGTACTTTGTTTCAAAAAGTCTTAACACGTGGATAGATTTCTTCTCCCCTTTTTTTTTTCTAATGATTGTAAAATTTATTCAACCAAAGAAACTTACGCTAAAAAGTTCAAATCGAAAAATTGATAGTTTCTAAAAATTGACAGGGTACACAGTGTATCTCAAGCAGAACACAGAAGATGGGTTAACCCACCATGCAACCATCAGTATACAAAGAGTAAAATAGAGATCAGAGAAATTTGTTCCACAAATCTGATTGTAAAAGAGATTAATGTGTGCACTTCACCTGACTGGGTCTAGGCACATAAGAGAGGATCCGTTATCTATCCACTTTCTTAAAAAATGATGTGTTTGCAAGACATATAGCTTGAGGAGAAGATACAATCATACAAATGATGAGTCATTTTCTTTTCTTTTCAAGAACAATATGAGTTTGGTTAATTACAAGATACAACATATAAGAGCTTTGGTTTCCATTAAAAAGAAAAGAAAATGGGTTTCTCTTTATTTTGCACCCATTTGGCCAAATTCTATAGTATATAAATTATCATAATGGCTTTTGCCTTGGTAAGAGAGGCATTCATAAAATAATTGAATTGTTAGTGTTTGTGCCACTCAAAACTCTTGTCCGTTGCAGCGTTGTATCAAATTAAGCTTTGACAATCTATTATTCAGGATAGTCAGTTTATTCACTCCCATTTCAACTGCACTAGGCCTATATACACTAGTAAAAATCTGTCATATAGTTACGAGAAATTGATACAAAGCCATTCGTAACAAATATTGGCTACACGTAGTTACAAATTAATCACAAATTTGTAGATAATTTATTTTGTGGCAAATTTGTGAGTGTCCGTCCGAAAATAATTACAAACAGATACAGCTTAGATTTGAAGCTAATATACTACAAACTAGGAGACAAAATATTTTGTAGCACTTACTAATGGTAACAAATTGTAGTTTAATATTCTTTAAAAAATTGAAATTGTAGTGGACTGTCTTATCGTTTAATAGAGCCATCACCATTCATTTCCAACTCGCACTGATCATTTGCAAGTTGGTTTGATTTCTGTATCCGCACTGGAGATCAAAAACGATGCTCGCGAAATCACAGATCTGGGAATGGAAGAGGTTGCCCGGAACTATCCCCGACTGGATCTGTTCCTCTCTTCGCCCTTCCAGTGTCCTATCTCTCGCCGAACTATCACTGTAAGTTATCTTCTTCGTTCTCATTCTTAGATTCAATTTGAATGTCTCACTTATCAATGTTGTTTGGTTTCCTAATTAGGTTGAATTTGTGTTGGTTTCGGTGAGTTGGGTATATATTCCAGTTTGATGAAGCTTAAATTATCAGAAATAGGAAAATCTTTATGGTTACACTTTCGATTGTTGTTTGATGGCTAGCTAATTTTCTCACTAATCAATGTCCTGTGGAAAGTTTTATGAAAGAATCAGATTATTTTCTTTGCCGTTAAAGTCCATGTGCTTCTCTCTATGTAGTTAGTTCATATATCAATGGATAATTGGTTGTTTTTCTTGTTTCTGGATCCAGATATGAGATTACTCTTAGAGGTAAGTGTGTCATTCTACTTTTTTCTCGGCTTTGAGAGTTCATCAGACGTATGTGTCTGTCTTTATGCTTACAATGTTAATCCCTTGCCTTCTTATTGTGCTTTTTTATTTCTTTTTAATTGTCTAGTGCTGTTCACGGCATTGCTTATCCTCCAGTATGAGTGTCTCCGGTGCTGCAGTTGGTTCAGGTTATTAGCTGCATCTCCACAGTGTCTCTGGTGTTCTTTACTCAGGATTCTCATTTTTTTTTCGTGGTTTCCTTTTTCTTTGATTGTCTTAACAGTTGTTGTATTGTAGGAATCATTGAATAGACCGCGTTGTAAAGCCATCCACTTAACTGAGATTGATACAAGTGTTGACTGTGATACATTTATTCCCCTTGTTGACACTTCTGCATATCAACCTTGGTGTCTTAAAAAACGATAGGACAGGGACTGGCACATTATCTAAATTCGGCTCTCAGGTGAGTTACTACCTCTTAATATGTATCTAAATGTCTTGTCCTGGTTTGCTTCTTAAGGGTAATTAATCTCCATATCTTTGGATCCACATATGAAATTCAACTTACGCAGGAATTTTCCACTTCTGACGACTAAGGTATGCTCACCTGTACAATGACTTAAAACATTTTCTTTGTCTTCTCTAACTTACAATGGCGGTTTAGCTTGATGGACTCTCTATTTAAGTTTAATGTTTTTGGGCTGTAAATGGTTTCAGGTGCTTCTATATGGAGGACAAGTGGTTTCTTGGAGAAATTAAAGGAGAGAGCAGTTGCTTTATATGAGCACCAAGGTAAATCCATTTTGTATGATTGAAGATTGATGATGATGACTCCATTTTTCCTCTTACTCTGCTTCTTTTTTTTCCAGCATGTATCATATCATTTGTAAATTGTGCTTTTAGAGTAGAAAAATGAACAAGTTTCAACTTCCATTAATGTTTTGTGTTCACTATGTTTCATATAGGCGCAACTAAAACCACCCAAGGCCATCAGGAGAGGTTTACCTGTCTGCTTTCCACAGCTATGTTTCAAAAGCACAAATCTAGCTGAGATTCAAGACTGCTGCAGGGAAGGATAGTGTGTTCATCTACTTTTTTTTATTATTATGTTTTTTTAGGAGTATCACTACAGTTTTTAAGAGTATTCTTATTTTTTTTAATCATGTTTTTAATTTTATTTTGTAATACAGTTTTTAAAAATGATGGTTTCATAATAATAAATATAGTAGTTTTATTTTAATATCATTTCATTTCAAAAGTAAAACATTATTCATAATTTATAAATAATTAATAAAAATAAAAATATTTATATAAATACAATTCAACAACAGTCATAAATTTGTTAGAGAGAGCTAGTAGCATGCATGTTATATCTATTTGTTACATCTTTGTTCGTTATTTTTTGTAGCTAATTGTTACGAATTTTTTCAACTCAATGTGTGGGAAATTGCGACAGATTTTTGTCACAACCAGTCGCGATTTGCTACTAATTATCTTGTATCAAATTGGTAGCAAATTACCACAATTAGTGACAGATGGAAAATTTGGTACGACCAAATAATTACTAAATTATTTTGTGGCAAATTAGTAACAAATATTTTTTTGCTACGAAAAATGGGTTATACCTACAAATAAAATTGTAACTGTACACAACTATTCTTCTAGTGATATGTTTCTTCACGCAAAGAAAGAAGAGGCTTGGATGGTTGAGCTTGAGACTCCAACATCCTTGAACTACATAGTAATCAAGACTCTGAATGATAGGATCTTCTGAAATATTTCTCAGTGTGATGGGCTTATAATCACCTCTACTTCACCCCTCAACCATATATTACATCCTCATGTTAAAATTCTTGTTTGGAATAGTATTGAGGAAAATCACAGAGTCATTATGAGAGACGATCTGTCAATATTTGATAACTACTGTCTTGGAAAGAACAAGAGCATGCAGTATAAAATCTTACGTTACAACTTTGGTAGTTTTGATTTGCGCTGTGATTCTCATGAACCCATGTGCGAGGTTTATGATTTGGATTCGGATAGATGTCCATATGAAGGTGGGATGGGACTTGTACAGATACTGATATAGGGTTGTGTCCGTGGGAAACTTTTCCTTATGGATGGCTGTGAAGGAAGGACCAACTGAAACATTTTTTCAGAGTTTCAGTTTTGAAACAGAGTCATTTGATCTGTTACAAGTTCCTCCCTTTGGTGTAGAGGGTATTGTAGGCTTATCCACCTCTCTCGAACCACCAACGTTGGGAAGATTCTGACATATAATGTATAAACTATTTATGATTGAATTTATTTTTAGTATATACACTTTTGTTTGGTCATCAAAAATACAATTATTGTGCAAATATTAATGTTAAGTTCACTCATATCCCTTATATAATAAAACGGAAGTACACAACATTGTTTCGTAGACTATATAATTTTAATAAGTTGATTACAAATAGGTTATAGATTAAGTTTTATATTATTTGTATAGTCTGGATTTATTGTTTCTAAAAATATTAAAGAGAATATTATAAAGAATCATTTGATATCATCTAACTTACCATATTAATTTCCTTTATTAAATTATTCATCAAATAAAATCCTTTGATATCTAAGTTAACATATTAATTTGTTAATTATTATTACACTTCACCTCTCATTTTTATATATGAGTCTATTTTGTGAAACAAATAAATTATCATATTATTTATTATAATTAAAAATAGTTTTATTTCCGGATATACCATAAGTTGAATTTTTAAAAACAAATATAAATGATTCAATCTACAAAATATTCAATTTTTATTAATATTATTCTTTAAAAATAATATCTATTGAATTAAAAAATTTACTGAGTAACGGGTCAAAATTTGAATATTTAAAATCAATTTCATACTTTTTGTTGAATTTTATAATTTTATATAATATAATAAACTTTAAATAATTTATTTTGAAATGTTTTTAAAATATTGAAACTTGATATTAAAGTTAGAAACTATAAACACTCTAAATTGATTTGTTATAGCAATGTCAATAATATATCACTATAATATGAAAGAATTTCAAAAACCAAGTATATTAAAACAAAAAGTATAACAATATATTAAATTACTCGTAATATAATAACTCGCTTTTTAAAAACCAAATTCACAAAATTATGTCTTGTAATGACATTCAAGTCATGATTTAGAATATACATTGTTGAAATAACTTCACATATATAACCTAATACAACATATTAAATTTTTATTTTAAAATATAAAATATACAAAATTTTGTATAAAATAAAACTTGTCCAGTGTTATAACACGGGTACTTATCTAAAATCATTAACAATATAAAACTTACAAAATATGTGTCTTTTTTTTCAAGCCATCATATTTAGCATATGATTATATTGCATAATGTTTTATTCAAAAAAACTTTTAAAAACAATCACATAAATTATATTTTATATAAAAATTACAATATAAATAATGAATTTCAACTCATGCTCTAGCACGGATCTTAATCTAGTCAATAATCTAAAATGCATTCTTCCTATGAGTCAAAATATTTAAATTAAAACTATTACAAGATTATTTTAGAAGTATATTATTAAAGGCATACAAGTATTAATTAAAGGCATACAAATAATAATAACAATATGGTGGCTAGAATATATAATAATTTCTTGTAAAGCACAGAATAATAAATTTGAAGATGCCGAAATAAATTTGTTCACACTATTGTTTTGTTCACATATAATTAGTTTGACCATGCAAAGCCTGTTTTATATTTTCTCATGCATATCACTCAGTCAACCAAATTTTCAAAATGACACTACTATGCTAGAAAGTGAAGTTTTTCTGTACGATCTCACTTAGTAAGACGTACGTAGGTATTGTTGGAAATTGAATACATATAAATAAACATCTTTATCCATATAAATACATCTATCTTATATTCGCAGTTGTGAGTAATTTTCTTAAAAGCTGGCACAAAATTCATTTAAATTTTTTCATAATCTTCATTTTTAAGATTATGAAAAATTGCGATGTACTTCTAAACTATTATACAGTGAAAAAATAGTTTTACTTCTATTATAAAATTTTGTGATGGAAATGTTAAGATATAGATAAGGATAGTCGCAAATCCACCATATTTTTGTCATATTCTTGGAGAAGTGACCAAAGTCTTTCATATCTTCTAGAGGTACTGTTTTGTAGATTACGTACTTAAGAGAGGATGATAAAATTTTCCCTATCAAAATAATATGGGGCAATAATACTGGAAAGTAATTATATAGCCTTGAGGTTTTATATATGATAATCCTTCTAATATAAAAATTAGATATCTGGAACTTACGATTTGTGAAAAAAAGGAGGGAATTATTTTTCATATTGAAATGAATCAAAATTGATAAGGAGTTGCTGAGCAATGTACAGCGGTCAAATATGATTATTTTCTTCTCGGGATCTTCTACTTTTTTCCTACAACTCTACCACCCAGTCAATTCTGTTCCACTTAATCTCTATTTCATTGCCACATATCTTTCTAGCGATTCACATGGCATCATCAAATGATACAAGTCTTGGATAAGAATCTACAACGCACTAGAACGTTCATTTGAATATGAAATTCAATCCTGGAAATACAGCATCCCACTTTTTTTTACTACTCAAGGTTTCAATATATTTTGAAATCGAAAAATTTCTACTGGGGCGGGTGCCTTAATAACCAATGGTTAACGATAGCTCTGATGGGCGGTTTTGCTAGAATAGGCAATAATGAAATCACTATTTTAGTAAATGATGCAGAGAAGAAGAGTGACATTGATCCACAAGAAGCTCAGCAAACTCTTGAAATAGCAGAAGCTAACTTGAGAAAAGCTGAAGTTTTATCTCCAATTAGGAAGGGGCCGGAGAAACTTTCTAGTTATGAATCAGGTATAGAACCGATAGGGGATGCTTGGTTACAGAAAATTTTGCTTTCTAGATGATCCTTCTAGAAGATAGATCAGGCGAACTCGAACAATCTTTCTAGTTACTTCGTTCTTTATTTCTATTTAACGGAATCCTTACAAATTAATCATTTTGACTAACTGTTTTTACGTAAATTATAAGCAAAAAAAGTAGTAGGAACGAGAATGAAGAGTGCAGTAGCAATAAATGCAAGAATGTTGACTTCCCCCGATCAGTGCAAAGGGACGTGTCTATTTATCTATCTCTTGACTCGAAATGGGAGTAGGTTTGAAAAAGTTTCTTTTTGTCCAAGTTACTTCTTTTTTTGTCCAAGTTACTTCTCTTTTTGTCTAACTCACTTGTGTTTTCTGAATTATATGAAGCCAGTAAGCAAACAGCGAATCCATGGATCAATTTCAAGGGTTTTATCGGTTTATTGATCAGGGTTTAATAGAAGAACTTTCTAAGTTTCCAAAAATTGAAAGATAAATATATTTATTCCGTTGTTTAACTTATTCGTCTAGAAGAAACGGAAATCTTAAATTTTAAAGAAATAGTCGAACGGTCGATTCTTTTTTTTTTTTTTACTTTCATGAAAAGAAAGTTATTATTATTATTGAAATTTAGAATTCTACAATGTACAATGGAAAAAAATGAGAAGTCTGGATTCCCAAGAAATTCTTTGCTTCCGGAAGGAAGCAGGTGATTATTCATGAGAGCGTGTACAATTACAGGGGGATAAAGGCACAAACCTATGTTATTGCTATGGGAGCGTGTACAATTACAGGGGGATAACCTATTGGTGTGAAATACGTAAGGATGTTAGGTGCCAACTCCCAACCAATCTTTGAGTTTGTTGTTGCTTTGTTATCTTTTCTTCTTATTCATTCGTTTTAATTCTTTCTATTTTAAAAGAAAAACTTTATTATTATTAATTTAAAAATATATATAGTATCAAATCTACAAATAATTCATATTGAATGATATTAATTTTTTAAAATCATAACATATATATTTGACACCTATGCTCGTATGCCAAATTATATATGACTTTTTCTTGAAAAAATCGGATTAAATTCGGATTTGATGAGAATAGCAACATAGGTGAGTACTAGTGGCTCACTTGCTCTTTCTCATCATGTCATATTTTAGTTATTTCTAAGATACTAGTTTACTTTAAATATATGTATATATATATATATATATAATTAAATTTTGATATATATATATATAATTTAATTAAATTTTGATATATATATATATATATATAATTTATACATGTATTTAAAATATCAAAATAAAATATATAATGTCATTAGTGTATATATGCTTCACGCTTCTAAATTAATAGGACCGTTTCAGGATTGAATTTTCGCAATCTGTCATAGTTTGGGACATGGGACAAAACTTCACCCTCTCAAGTCTCAACCACATATATATATATATATATATATATATATATATATATATATATATATATATATATAACAGAACAATAACAACGATATCATCTTACAAACATTGAAACATATTGTGATAATCAAAGACTTAAGAAGATGATTTGTTTCCTTGAATTAAGAAGATCTTACTCTCTCTGCCATATAGTTCATGTGCTCAACATGTTTCTCTTTTGGAGGAATACAATCTCTAACAATCTCAACCTTCTCCAGATTCTTCACCCATCTCTTGTATTCTGGAAACTTCTCATCTGTAATCACTTCCAATCCTATTCCTTCCCAACCTCTCTCCAAGCAAAACGGGATCATACTTCCGGCGATTAAATCCAAGAATCCGACACTCTTGCCGCCGAAGTAATCTTTTCCGACAAGTTCTTTCTCAAGATACATAATCAGTTCTCTTGCCTGCTCGGCCAACACTTCTCTTCCTTTCTCATCCGCTTTTGCCATTGATACAAAACCCACATTTATAATCTACAATATTGTCAGAGAAACAACAACAATAGTTTTTAGTCTCTAATTCTAATAAATAATTATACTTTTTTTGGATTTCAACTGATTAAAGTATTACCAATTGTTTATTATTTGACTTTAAAAATCGCTAATATTAAATCAATTTAATTACAAAACCGGAGTTAGTGAAGACTGAAGAGAGTGTGTGCATACCTGTTCATCGATGAGTTTAGCAAAGAACCGAGTTTTGGATCTTTCGTAAGGATCTTGAGGGGGAATTGGGTTGTGTGGCCAAGTCTCATCGATGTATTCAAGAATTACTAGAGACTCGAGAATGGTTTTACCATTGTGAACAAGAACTGGTACCTTCTTGTGGATAGGGTTAAGAGCAAGAAGCAAAGAGCTTTTGTTCTCCAGCTTCTCTTCCACGTAATCGTACTTTATGCCCTTGAGTTTGAGAGCCATCTCGATCCGCCGGCTAAAAGGGCTCGCCCATATCCCCAGAAGCTTCACTTCTTCATTCTCCGCCATTAGGTCTCTCTCTCGCTCTGTTGTTGTGCTTTCTGCCTTCTTAGCAATGTTTTTTTTGTTTTGGTTTTGAAGACTTATCGGTGCTTTTAGCTTAGATTTTATAGGCTTAGGGTTTTAATGGTCTTGTGGTAAAACGACGACAAAGTTTGCCGTTTTCTGGTGGGTTATGAGATGGAAATGGGAAGATTCTAGAAGGCGATAGATGTTGTTGACTTTAGAACGTTTTTGTAACGTTCACTTTAGATATTTTTGATAGGAGGAGATAGGGTCTTAAGTTTTAGCTCTTTTAACTCTTGCCATCCCTAAAGCCGAGTGAAACTAACTATATTTATTAGGAGTTTAAGACCAATGCCAAATGTTTAACACCGGTCCGATCCTTAAGAAAAGGCATAATTAAGAGCTAGATATATAAGCCTGAGAAAATCGGATTGTCTTTTTAGTTTAGTCCATTGGAACAAGAAATGTTTTGGTCTTACTCTAGCAAATTCTTGCTTTAGTAACTATCTGTAAAGTGTCGGTGATTATTTCTGTGGTTATAACTGCGAGTTCGGTTAATAAAACCAACCGATCCGGTTGATTTGGTTTCCAATTTCTTTTGCTCATAGAAATTAGTCAAGTGAATAACCTGTTTGGTTTGGTTCAGATCTCGATTTATTTTGGTTGAAACTTTTTTATCGAAATTAATTATTTTTTTTTGGTTTTGACAGTTAAATCTGGTAAAACTGGTTAATTCAGTTAAATCAAGTTGAATTTGAAAATAATTTGGTTTGATTCAGTGTAAATTTGCTTTAGCTTTGGTTAAGAAAAATCAGGTAACATATCGGTCGGACAAACTGAACATGGTTAAAAAAATCTTGCCGAATTGAATTGATTTAAGAAAACAGGTAACTAGATCTTTCTTCCTCTCTTTCACTCTTATCAGGATACTGTGTTCATAAAACGAAAAAATAGATTATCTTGCTCGTTTTTCGAAATCTTTAGTTTCAGGATTATCTTTTGTAAACTTTTATCTTTCTGTTTAGGAAATTAAAATTATTTTCTATTTGATAAAAAAAATTAAAAATAAAAATAAAAACAGCTAATCGATTGGTTAGACCCACACGCCGCCACACCCACACATGTGATGTCCGTGGTAGTTTTCACTGTTTAGACAACTTTTTGCGTGTGGAAACTGGAAACCAATTCTCAAACTAACTTTTAAGATTTGTAAGAAACTGAATAATACAACATTCAAATTGTGTATATATAGTAATTATTATGATATTAGAATTTAGTAAAATAAATAGTTACGTTGTTCATACAACTTTTATTTAACGAGATTATACAAACATGAAACATATAGTTAACATCTATCGATCGATCGAAGAGTATAGTTGTTTTCTATTAATTAGGCTGATTTTATTCGTTCTGCAACTTTCTTCATATGCTCAATCTGTTTCTCTCTAGGAGGAATACATTCCCTCACGATCTCATTTTCTTTCATATTCTTGATCCATCTGTTCAGTTCTGGAAACTTTTCTTCCGGAATCATATCAATTCCCATACCTTCCCAACTTCGAGCTATACAAAACGGAATCATACTTCCTGCGACCAAGTCCAAGAATCCGATCGTCTTGCCGCCGAAGAAATCTTTTCCGGTGACTTCCTTCTCAAGAAAAGTAAAGAGTTCTCGAGCCTCCTCGATTGCAACCTCTATTCCCTTCTCTGCTTTTATCACATCCTTGAACGCTCCTGGTCCGACCTACAAGAATATTGTAACTGTTTTCATCACAAAAGTACTAATAATTTCTAGAAATCACCTAAGCAAATTGATATATAAGGTTACCTGTTCATCAACGAACTTGGCCCAAAATAAAGCCATGGCTTTCTCGTAAGGATCCTGAGGAAGAATTGGATTTTGCTTCCATGTTTTGTCGATATATTCGAGGATCAGATGTGACTCGGATATGTGTTTACCGTTGTGGATAAAAACCGGAACCTTCTTGTAAACCGGATTTAGCTGGAGAAGCAAAGGGCTCTTGTTCACTATATCTTGCTCCAAGTACTCATATGGCATGCCTTTGAGTTTGAGAGCCATCTCGACTCTACGACTAAAAGGACTTGCCCAAAAACCTAGAAGCTTCACATCTCCAATCTCTGCCATTGCACCTCTCTCTCTCTCTCACTCTCTAACTTTTTTTTTTTTTTTTTTGTTAATGTAACTCTATATTCTTCTTTGACTAGTTTATGTGGTTTTGTAACTGTTGTTCTCGTGAATTATTGATCGGTTCACGTATGCAGTTTATATGGTTCTGTTCTCTAGGCGTTACATCTTTCGTCTTTTGACTAGTCGTTTTGTTTTTGTGGTTCCGTTCTCGTGTTTGACTACTATATGAAGAAAATACCATTTTGCCTTTCGCTGCTAAGTATCCAATGAACCGTGAACACATTGTCATCTCTTCATAAATTCAAATATAATACTTTTCTTTTTCCTCAAACAATACCAACTTTGTAAATAATAATACTCAACGTTCAAGAAATTTCTCCTTTTTGTTTGATTTTATTCTATCTTACATATACGTTTCTAGTTGTATCCAAAAATTAATTTATGTACTATTCTTGCAAATACCTTTTCTTTCCTTGAGCAAGTTTCTTTATATTTTTCTGTCATTCTTTTAAGTATTAGGCTATTAGCTTTCCTTTCGGTCTCTGTTTCTACTAGACTTGAGAACTCTGTTTCTTTACCTCTTGAAGTTGGAGAACTAATGATAGGTCTTTTTGATTCTTACAAAAATTCATTTTTGTATTATTTTTTTCTGTTTACATTTTTTCCAGAACCATTCTGATATATCATTTTTACTATTTTTTATTTTTTGGTATATCTAATTTTAACTTTCATAATTTGATATTAATTTAAAATTTTAAATATACGCTAAGTTATTACGTAAATTGATATGTGACATAATTTTGTAAAAACTGAAAGTACTATTTTAAATCTGAAATTACTATTATACTCTTATGTAAATTGAGCTTGACTATAAAAAAATATAAATGAAAACAAAAGGCCCCTTTACTATAATAGTTTATGGGTAAATGTCATGAAAACCCACTTTGGGTGTGAGTTCTGTCACAAAAACCCACTTTCCACTCATGGTATACTTTTCCAAGTTTTTTGCTTATGTGTCCACTTTCCTTTTACATTTTTGTTTTTCATAGCAAAAAACTGCTATCAAGGACAAAAATGTAAAAGGAAAATGGACACATAAGCAAAAAACTTGGGAAAATATACCAAAAGTGGAAAGCAGGTTTTTGTGACAATACTTTAGGAGAAAGTGAATTTTCATGACATTTACCTATAGTTTATTTTCCTTGGTGTGGAACACCTATAAGGCGAGAAGTACGATATGCATGTGCATCATTCATGGGTATCATCGAAGGACATCTGGTAGGTAATATCATGAGTGGCATCACTTGTAAATTTGTTCATCATTGTTGGTATGTGTGTACTAATATCCTCATTCCTAGACATATTCTAGTTTTCTAACAGTCACATTATGTACACAATTTTGATATATCAGACTCCACATCAGCAAGCACTTTCTGGTATCAGATTAGTAGATTACGTGACGTCGCCAAATAACTAATCGTTTACTTTAGATGCATGTTGAAACTCACCTGCACCTATCGAATTATGTATGACTTTATACGACCGGACTTAAATGTTAGATTTTTGTTTAAGTAATTTTAAATTAGATATTAACTAAACATTATCAATAAAATATCTTATGATAAAATATGATCATATATATGTCAATAATTAAGATAGAACTAGACATTCATACATTTTTATTCTACTACCACTACATGTATCACTCATCTTTATTTAGTAGATTTGTTCATAAAACTTTTCAATAACAAGACAAATACTAGTATACTACATAGTTAACATCGCAGGATTAAAGCGTAGTATGTTGTCTCTTAGGCTGCTCTCATTAGCTTTACAATTTTCATCATGTGCTCAATATGTTTCTCTCTATCGGGAATACATTCCCTTACGATCTCAATTTCTTTTAAATTCTTGATCCATCTGTTTAGTCCTGGAAATTTGTCCACTGGAATCATATCAATTCCCATACCTTCCCAACCCCGAGCTAAACAAAACGGGATTATACTTCCCACGACCATGTCCAAGAATCCTATTGTCTCTCCGCCGAAGAAATCTTTTTCCCTGATTAGATTCTCAAGATTCATAATTTGTTGTTGAACTTCCTCGGTTGCAATATCAATACTCTTTTCTGATTTGACCAGAGACCTGAACCCTATCGCTACTACCTACAAGGTTATATATAGCAAACGTTTCAGAACAAAGTGATTATAAACATGTAAGTAATCAAAATACTTTTTCTTTTTTTTGACATGCATCATGACCAATATACTTCTTAATTATCATTATAATTTAACCAAATATTCGCGACAATATTGATCATTATAAATGATTATTACGGAGAGGTGTGGCTTCATTACCAATGGGAATAAGAATTTAGTTCTTGATTATCATTATAATTTAACCAAATATTCGCGACAATATTGATCATTCTAAGTGTTTATCATATCGTTTCTAGAAATTACCTATGCAATTAGTTAATAAAGGAATTAGTTTTAAGAATTTACTTGTTCATCGACGAATTTAGCCCAGAATCGAGCCATGGCTCTGTCGTACGGATTCTCCGGTAGAATTGGATTGTTTGTCCATGTTTGGTCGATGTATTCAAGGATGAGCTGTGACTCGAGTAGTACATTACCATTGTGGACCAAAACAGGGACTTTTTTGTAAATCGGGTTGAGTTGAAGTAGCAAAGGGCTCTTCACGACCAAGTAGTTTTCGTCCAAGTAATCGTATGGCAAGCCTTTGAGTTTGAGAGCCATCTCGACTCTACGACTGAATGGGCTTGCCCACGATCCTATAAGCTTCACACCCTCTTCTTTCTCGGCCATTGAATCAATCTCTTTCCCGCTGTTTTTTTTTTCTTCTATTTAACTCATATACTCGTTATACTCCCATGTAAATTATCAATTATGCTTTGATTATAAAGGCAAAAGGAAAAGGTAAAGGAAAATAAGTCTTTTTTAGGCCCCTTTGACTCAAATAGTTAAGCATACTTTTCCAAGAGTTGTGAGGAACACTTAATTGCAAGTACAACGTATGTATCATCCATCCAAGGACTTCTAGAATCATCATCTATCGCGTCACTTTCAATAATAGTTACATTCTGTTCCACGATTAATCAAGAAACGTTTAAAACGTTGTTGTTCTTTGTTGAATACTACGTCACGAGGCAAATGAACGGTCAAGCAAAGCAAAGAGGTGAAAACGTAGCAAAACAATTAAGATGGATTAGCAGAAAAATTGTTCTAATTAACACCATATTAGTTTAACATAAGCACGAAAAGAAATGTGTTAAACATTTGTTACTTCAGAAGAACAGAGTTATGATGTTTTCATTAATTTAGGCAGACTTAACTCTCTCTATAATTTTGTTCATTCGCTCAATATGTTTTGCTTTTGGAGGTATACATTCCCTGACAATCTCAGCTTCATTCAGCTTCTTGATCCATCTGTTTAAAATTCTGGAAACGTCTCCATTGGAATCATATCAATTCCCATACATTCCCAAGCCCGAGCCAGACAAAACGGGATCATACTTCCCGCAACCATGTCCAAGAATCCAATCGTCTTGCCGCCGAAGAAATCTTTTCCAGTAACTTCCTTCTCAAGAAACGTAATCAGTCCTCGGATCTCTTCAATCGCAACATCTATCCCCTTCTCTGCTTTTACTAGAGGCATGAACCCAACTGGTAGGATCTGCAAGTTAGATCAAGCTATAAGAAAAAAAAGTCCTAATAAGTCGTTAAGTGTTATTATCACTTAATATGCAATCAATATTATAAAACTTACTTTAATTAGATAGATTACCTGTTCATCGACGAACTTGGCCCAGAATCGAGCCATGGCTTTCTCGTATGGATCTTGAGGTAGAATTGGATTATTACTCCATGTTTGGTCAATGTATTCGAGGATCACATGTGACTCGGACAATATCTTATCATTGTGGATAAGAACCGGAACCTTCTTGTGAATCGGATTTAGTTCAAGAAGCAAAGTACTCTTTTTGGGCAAGTCTTCCTCCAAGTACTCATATGGTACGCCTTTAAGTTTGAGAGCCATCTCGACCCTACGACTGAAAGGGCTTATCCAAAACCCTAGAAGCTTAACACTCTCTTCTTTCTTCGCCATTAGATCTCTCGCTCTATCACTTTTTGATTTTTATTATCTCACTCCTTTGTTCTTCTCTCTTTAATTTTTTTCTGGTTCGTTCGCTGTTTCACTAATATAATTATGTCTCTAGAAATCAAGTCATTGCTGACACCACTTTAGTTATTTTATTCTTGTGTCGTACTAGCAATTGGCTTTTCATAGACACTTACCACGTTGTTCCTTTGCGAGTTACGAGCCTTTATTTTAATGTATTGCTATATAATACTTTCAAAGATTAAATATGGCTATTAAGTAAATTATTCTATTATAGTACTACATGAAACATGTTATGATAAAGCTTTTAAAATATCAATTTTCATACATAATGTCTACTAAAAAAAACGTAACAAAACAAAACAATGCAAGCATATGATGTTGTGTCTTTCGTTTAAGTAGACATAATTTTTTCAGCAATTTTGGTCATTCGCTCAACTTGTTTATCTCTTGGAGGAATGCATTCCCTCACTGCCTCAACCTGCTTCAAATTCTTGATCCATCTGTTCAACTCTGGAAACGTCTCCTCTGGAATCATATCAATTCCCAAACCTTCCCAAAGCCGAGCTAGACAAAATGGGATCATACTTCCTGCGACCATGTCCAAGAATCCTATCGTCTTGCCACCGAAGAAATCTTGTCCAATGACTTCCTTCTCTAGAAACATAAGCATTTCTTGAGTCTCTTCAATAGCAACTTCTCTTCCCTTCTCTGCTTCCACCAGGGACCTGAACCCTAGTGATAGAATCTGCAAGTTAAGAACAATCTATAAACAAAAAGAACTATATGATCCTGATTTTAAATATTTTATCACTTAACCCGCAAATCAATATATATACCTGCTCATCGATGAACTTGGCCCAGAATCGAGCCATGGCTTTCTCGTAAGGATCATGAGGAAGAATCGGATTGTTCTTCCATGTCTGATCGATGTATTCGAGAATCAGATGTGACTCGGGTAATACTTTATCATTGTGGACAAGAACCGGAACTTTCTTGTGAAGCGGGTTAAGCTCAAGAAGCAAAGAGGTCTTGTTTGGCAAGTCTTCCTCCAAGTACTCGTAAGGTACGCCTTTGAGTTTGAGAGCCATCTCGACTCTACGACTGAAAGGGCTTCCCCAAAACCCTAGAAGCTTCACACACTCTTCTTTCTCCGCCATAATTGGATCAACTCCTCTGTTTCTAAAGTTATCTAACTCCTCTGTTTTTTTTCTTTCTTGTTTCGTTGCCTTGATTGAGTATTAGTTTAACTATATATAAATGAGGTTATGGCTGATAAAATACTAATTAATAAAGAAGGCCATTTTACTTTCTCTTGGTATCCAAGAATATCTTGAAGATCAAACCAGACAGGGATTAATTTTTTTTTTTTTAAGGTATGAACGTCATTGCTAACGTCATCTCTCTTCACAAGATACATAGATGTTCTCATATCAGTGGAAGTGAAAAAATTATTTTCATATATTACCAATTGTTTTTTTTTCTTAATCCTTAATCAAAACCAGATAAAACAAAGTACTTTACTAACTCCACGGACATAACACCTATCCTTGTTAAGTAAATTGTTCATACAACTTTATTTTTTTTTAAAAAGGGATTCAATCATAACAAACATATAGTAAACATCTCTATCAGGGAGAAGGTAGTAACACTAGGTTTATTAAAAGATATATGTTTATTTGCCAAGACGAAGTTTGTGATGAACATTAACAAAAACTTAACAATAAAGTTTGCCCATTGTTGTACAGTGCATTAAAGAGTGTAGTTTTGACTAGGAATTGAATTCAGTAGTTATTAGTACGGGATGGTACGGTTCTTCATAATCTTCTTTCCCTGTTTCCTCCTAACCACGATTTGCTTTAGCCGCTCTTTCCCTTTTGTAGGGTTTCGTTTATGACCTCTTTCGCGTTTACGTATGTTCCAAACAAGATAAGGTATATCTCTCACGAAGTTATCGTCTGCGAATTCCCATGGGTCAGACTATCCTAAAGCCGTATCGGTCAAGCAACTTGACAAAGAGTACGAAATTGTGACCAAAGCCGATATCGTCGTAGCCATACCCAAAGAATTTTGGTATAACCTCTCTCGAAAGTTCAGTTGGGTTCCAGACGATGAAACTCTTTGCCACTCTCGTTCCACGAGATCGTTGAATCACACGAAGGATCAGTAACCATGTCATGTGTGTTTATCACTAGCGTACGAGAGAAGGGATCGTTTTCCATCTTTTAAAAAACCCTAAAAAAAGAAATAGAAAGAAAGATCGTGATGTTGTTGGTGGAACGAACCAAAAACAATGCTAATGCGTTTATTATATAGAGAAAGTTTTAGATCAGTTCAGAGCTTTTCACCGATGTGGGATATATTAGTTTGCTAAATTTGGGCTTCTTGTATGGGCCTATTAATTAGACAATCTCTTTGTTGTGTGTTATTAGTAAAGCACAAGAAACATGTTCTAATCTTCATTACTTAATTAAGATACATCATCATAATTACTAATTAGATAGACACACACACACTCACACACACTCAAAGTAAAAACAGAGAACAAACACAGATCAGAAAACCTGAACGTCAAAGCTCAGCTCAGCCAGTGATCTGAATAGACCTGACATCAGCCTTCTTATCAGTCTCAGCCTTAGGGACAGTAACAGTCAAAACACCATTCTCCATCGCAGCCTTAACCTGATCCATTTTCACATTCTCAGGCAACCTAAACCTCCTCGAAAACTGTCCGCTCGACCTCTCCACACGGTGCCACGTGTCGTTTTTGTCTTCTTTCTCCACGTGTCTCTCTCCGCTGATCTTCAAAACGGTGTTGTCTTCCTCGATCTCGACCTTCACTTCTTCCTTCTTAAGTCCAGGCAAGTCGGCTTTGAACACGTGAGCTTCCGGCGTCTCTCTCCAGTCAACACGTGCGTTAACGATCGCTGAGGTGTTTCGAGAAAGCGAAGATGATGATGATGTTAGGTCTCTGAACGGATCCCATGCGTCGAGTGAGTAAGGATCGAAGAAGTTGCTGCTTCGTCTGTTGTTGTTGTTGTTGAAGAAGCTTGGAATCATCGACATTTTTTTTTTTTTTTAATATAGAGAGAATCTGATTCGATTATGAGAAACTTTGATTTTTTTGTTTCGAATTCTGATGAGAAGCGCAGAGGATTTGCGAATCTATATAAAGGCACGAATCCGAAAATTCTCGAGCTTTTTCTTGAAATTTACGGGAATACAGAAATATCTAGAGGATGTGAATGGGGACAAACTATCTATCTAGGTGAAATCGAGAAAATTCGAGAAGGTTTCTGAAAAGGTCATATGTGTTTATGGGCCTTAATGGGCTTTAAATCTGTCCAGAACGGGCTCGTCCTATGTTAAAAAATTCGTCATAATAACATGTGTTAATTTGGTTTTTAGTTTTTACAGACTACTAGAAGTCTAGAGACGAGATATATGTAGCTTAAAAAGCTATTCGGATTTTTTCTTTTTTTATACATAAGAATAAAATTATGTAAATATATTATGTCGACTGAAAGTCTAGGTTTTATATAAAGTAAAAATCCCAAAAACATGGTTCCATATTAAGCAAAGAGGCTTATTGTATGAAGATACTGAGAAGTGAGAACTTGATTTAACGGAGACCGTGACAAGAAGCTAAAAGAGTAAAAACGTAGTAATTCATACAAAAAAAAAAAAAAAAAAAAGGATACATGGACAAACATAAAACCGGAAATCTACGGATCATCCGACCGGACATGTAACCTAAAAAATTATTTCCAAGTGTAATCAATAAGGAAATTTATAACATAATTTCCATATTGTATAATCTGAAGCAATAAAGGCTGTCTGAGGTATATGGACCATGGGCTGAATTTATTATGTATTCTGTGCCATAGGCCCATCTTAAATGTCAGATCTTGATATAATAATAAGTATATATAACCCATTTGTAATTTTGTTTATCATGTTTGTTGTGGCTAAATATATTTAAATCCAACGGTGTATAATAAAGAGAGAGCTCCACTAAGTAGGGTAACAACGATGACGTAATTCCCGCGTTCATTACGGAATCTTGAACGTACGATTCATTCTACTATACTTACTTTCTCTACTACCCCCCTTTGGCTTCTTGGCCCCATCACCATCTATCTACTGTTTCTTTTTCTTATTTTTTTTAAAAACTAAATCCGTCGGCCACAAAAGAAAAGTGATGTCTTTCTCTTTCCTCGTTTCTCCACACAACAAAAAAAAAAAAAAAAAAAAAAACAACAACTTTGGACGAAAGACTCGGGCGAGCAGAGAGAAAAATAAAAAAAAAACACTCTCTCTTCTCCAACAACTCTCTCTCTCTCTCTCTACTTGTCACTCTCTCTATCTATTAGTATTATTCTACACACAAATTAAACAAAGCTCTAAAAAAATCCTCTCTCTCTCTCTCTCTCTAGTTCTACCCTCTGTAGCTGATAGGGTCAGCTTCGTCGGCGCTATTTTTGCCTGATTTCACGGAGAGCAGGATTTGAGATCTGACTTCTTCTTCTTCTTCTTCTTCCCTTTGTTGTTGTAAATTATCACTGTTCTGATCTGGGTTTTCTTTTTCTTCTTACTCTCCTCCTATCGGATGGATGCTTCGTCGGCGCACTGATTCCGTCAAGGTACGGCTTCGATTTTTTTTTTAATTGGCTAATCCGTACACTACTGCTAATAATGTTAATTCCATTTTCCCCTAAATGTAAAGCAAAATTTTGTGTTAATGTTGTACTCTGTGCACTCTCACTCACTCACTCACTTCTAGTTTCTTAATCTTCTCTCTTGTTGAAGTTGGTTTTTTTTTTTTTTGGGTAAAAGAGTAATATTGACAAGAATGTGATATTATTATTCTCGTCTTCTTAGGTTTTGCTTTTTATCCCTTTCTCTCAGCTTTTATCTTGTAGAGATTCTTGTCAGATCTCTCATGGATTCTTCTTTTAAGGATCCATGAAGCTCTGTATCTATCTGATAATTTTGGCCTTTTTGTTGTTGTTGATTCCATTTCCAAATGTTGAAGATTCTTCCCTAGATTTTATTACCTCGTATGTGTCTCTGTGTGTGTGTGGATAACTAAGTACTTAAAAACATTTTGAATTGTCTCTCTACAGAAAACACTCAAGATTTTTTTCGACCATTGTAACCTTTTGCTGTAGAATGGGAGGTATCTAAGTGAAAACGTTACTGCGATGGAGTACCGTATGGAGCTGAAGAAGGGTTCTTGTGATCGACCGCCTTTTGTATCTGCTGAGAAGAAGGTGTTGGCTAAGGAAAGCTCAAAGTCGTTTACACCGGATAAGTTCAGAGACGACAAACGCGGGTTGTCTTATTCCGATTTCCACCGCGAGATCACGAAAAAAGTCGAAGACGTCTGTCCTAAACGCTTGGAGAATCGTCTTAAGTCACGGATAGGTAGAACTGCCTCTGGAGAAAGAGACCTTGTGAAGTACAAGTCTTATGTTCCGAGTTATATCAAGAAATGTGATAAACATGAAGACAAGGATGTTAAAGCTAATACTGGTGGCATTGGTTTACTGGACCTGAGAAATAGGCAACCAGGTGATAAACAAGTGGATAAGCATACGAGGTCTTCCTTGTCTAACACTAGCACGTCGTCTTCACTCTGGACTGATGAATCATCTACTGACTCCAGCAGAGGTTTGGTTGCTTCTCCTTTTCGTAAAAGAGTCAATCACCCTCCATTGGAGTATTATCTCATGTCATCTAAGCCTGGAGATAATTTTCAAGATTTGGATCCACCTCGAGATAATGGTGTTCTGTCTCATAGTCGTAGCTTTTTGCCTGGAAATATCACTGACAGACAAAGAATTTGTTCCACCAGAAGAGATGGGCAGATTCATCAGAGCCCTCGTGCAACTGTGTTACAACCGGATTCTGATTTCAAGATTGCTCCTCCAAAAACCAGAACGTTCTTGAGTCCATCAAAGCCAGATAGTCCTTCTTGCACAAGGATAATATCAAGGAATCTAGCCGAGGATTTTAAGAAAAAAGGAGAGAAGATGGAGGAGAGAATCCGAAATCCTCGTGTTCATGATTTGTTTGGTAAAGAAAAGCCTGCTGCTGTGTTTGTACCAGGAATTGTTTCTCAGAAACAGATTATTGGTTTGTCCAAGTTCTACGATTCAAAAGTGTTGCTGGCTGAGCGAGTGGCAGAAACTAAGGGCTTCTCAGAAAAGTTGGCGTATGGGAAAGGTGCAGTCCTGGACTCTGGACGTGAATCTGATGGCAGTAAGCCGTTCTTAAAGCGTATCAGCTTCTTGAGTTCAGAAAGATCATGTTCAGCTCCCCGATCAAGAAAAGGTGAGTCTAGTCCCTCTAGGAGCAGGACTCTAGATAGAAGGTCAACAGAAACATTGCCTAAACAGTCGGATCAGAAACCAGCGAAAGCTGTTGCAGAAAGAGCAAGGAGCATTTCACCGTTTCGCAGACTCAGCTTCAGCATTGGAAAGTCCAGCAAAAACTCCAACTCCGAAGATGCTCAGACACTTCCCCACTTAAGCGCAGCACTTATTTCATCACGAGCTGGTTTAGACAATCCATCTGCTGTCTCTTCTTTCAGTGACAGCTCTTCTTTTGATAAAACCAGTGCAGTAAACAGAGGCAGGTCTAGTCCGTTGAGAAGGTTACTCGATCCTTTAATAAGACCAAAATCAAGCCACTCATGTAGGTCTCCTGAGCCATCACAAAAGGATGCAACTTCAAGTCACCAAAAGCATGTACTTTCCGACAGTCAACCGTCTTCATCCCTTCTGTCGAGAAATGGAAAAAATTCAACTGTTCAGGCTCTATTTCGTGTGACGTCTAAGAATGATCAACCACTCTTCACATTTGCGGTTGAAAAGGAACAAAGTATTACAGCAGCCACGATAAGAAAACAGACTCCCCCGGAAAAGGAAGACTATGGACACAAGTATACGTTTTTCACTGTTCAGGAAGTACAGAAGAAAAATGGGAAATGGATGAACCACGGCAGGAAGATGCAAAACCAAGAGTACACATCCAACATTGTCGCTCAGATGAGAGTCTCTGGTTCTAAGCCTCTGATTTTCGCAGGAGAAAGTGCTGTCCAGAACCTCACAACCAGAGAATTTGTACTCTTTGCATCTGAATCGCAGCGGACTAACGAGCTAGCTGCCATGGTGATCAAGATCCCAAAAATTGCTGACACAGGCTCAGCAAAAGACACCACACTTGGAGATTACTTTGCAGATGTTAACGCAACAGTGGTACTTCCAAGTGGGATTCACAGTCTCCCACACAAAGGAGGGCCTTCATCGCTTATCCAACGATGGAAATCAGGTGGATCATGCGACTGTGGAGGCTGGGACATTGGCTGCAACCTTAGAATCCTCACAAATCAGCATAATAAACCCCAAAACCCATCTCCCTCCGCTTCAGATGCCTTCAAGCTCTTCTTTCAGGTATATATAACATCAACAAAAAACTGTGAATACTAAACATCATGGGTAGCTTTTACTTTGGACTGAGCTATGGAAACTGATTAATGTGAATGTTTTGCAGGGAGGATTACAAGATAATAACAACAACCAACCGTTCTTGAGTTTCACTCCATACAGAGAAGGTGTTTACGCGGTTGAGTACAATACATCACTTTCACTCTTGCAAGCATTCTCCATTTGTATAGCGGTTAACGAGGGACGGAATCTGTCAAAGACCACAGAAGAAACGAATGCTTCATGTGTAGACAACAAAGCTAATGGAGAGATTCAAAACGAGAGGTTGAAGTCATTTTCAGGTCCTATTGAAGCTGAGGCTCCGGCTAGGTATCTCTCACACCACCCACCATTGTCTCCTGTGGGAAGGGTTTAGTTGTTTCTTCTAAAATAAATCTGGCTATATATATATCTTTTTTAGTCTCTGATGATGGGGTTCGTATGTAATTACGGCGTGGAAGTAGATTACGTTAAATAGAAATTTGTGAAACTTGTTTTAAGCAAATAAAAACACTCTTATTGTTTTACCTCTATATTATGTTCTTTCTTCTACAGTTCCAGAGTATCGGTGATTGCCTTCGTGTAACTCGTCTGTGTTAGTTTTGTCTAGTGTTCATTAAGTCACTTTGTTTCGCTTCATCTCTAAACCAGAATTCATATAGTCATATATATGATAGCAGAAAACTTACAACAGAATGATAGCTCAACTTTGTATAAAGGCTAAAAAAAAGTGGCCGACTCTACACATTGTGCTCAATGAATAAGAAGGAAGAGTTATTTTCTAATGTATCAGATAACATTTTCTGAGTGACTTTGCTTCATAGTTGCTCTCATGTAAACAGAGCTGCGCTTCTTTACCTGCAAGTTTATGAAAGCATAAATAAGACTTGGGTTTCAAGAAAATGTCATAATTCATCATCAATACTACATTACTCAACAAATATTAACATACCTGCAAACGAGTCATCAAACCGTAACAGTTCGAGAAATATCAATGATAGGCCAGCTGAATGATGAATGCACAGGTGAGGTTGATTCGACCTTCCCCCATATATCCCCATCTTCACGTCTCCCCAACGCAACCTCTACACACATAACGATTTTTTCCGAGTCACGAGCACAACTATTCTTGGTTTGATGCCATCCCAATATCACCAACTTCCCACCAAAGCTTGCCATTCTAGACTCAAGATAACCGGGACTAGGAAAATCATCTACACCCTTGACAGGTCTCCAAACCATATCCCTTGGATCATACACGACAATGAGAGACCCAGCAAGACACCACTGAGGAACAATGGCATACAACAGATCATCAACCACACAAGAGCACGCGTACCAATAATGCCTCTGTGGACTTTCAGGTCCCCAATTCTGCCATCTACGTAGTCTGGGATCGTAAGCCAAACAATGCTGACCATCCAACATGTAGATCTTATTATCCAAAACCACATGTATAGGAAAAAATCCGCTCGAACTAGCAACGGAAGAGAATGGACCAGGCAAAGTTTCCCAAATCCCCTTCACCACGTAAATAATTCCGTCAATGACTCCGGAGGCTGCGTAGCAACGTTCCCTTTTCATACTCTGGATATATTTCCACTTATGGAATCTACAGTCGATGACGATGACAGTATTTACGGGTTGATTTAAACCGACGCGTCCACCCATAACGTAAATCTTGTGTCCGATTGTGACGGCAGTGTATCCAGGAAACATCGGAGGAAGTGAACTGATTCTGCTCAACCGTAAAGACATGTTGCTCCGATGGAGAATGAACCAGCTTGGGGCCTCAAAAGGTGGGAACGAGATCAAGGTATAAAGAACCGGTTCAGTCAAGCCGAGGCTCGAGCGCGTTACGAAGAGATGCTCTGAAGAGATTACGTGACGGAAGGCTTTGGAGATTAGAGATAGCCTCGGGTAATGACATCTCCGGATGAGTGTGACGGTTCTTTCTATGAGTATCACTGGGATGTCTCGTCGACGAATCGGAGCAAGATTCTCTACTTGTTCTTCTTCTTTCGGTTTCTCGTTTTGATTCTCTTCTTCTTCTTGCGGTTTCTTGTGGAGATCTTCGGGATCCTTGTTTGGATCGCTGCCGTTAGAAACGTCATCGGAAGTTTCAGAGATTAAAGCCATCGCCACCGTGTGAAGTCGAATCTAGTAGTGAAAGGGGAGACCAAATTCGATTTTTGAGAGAAGCTGTTACGTTGTTGTATTTTTATATTTCTTGCTAAGAGTTACGTTTGTGTATTTATAATGAAACCATATGGAAAATCTCTAAAAGAAAGAAAAAATTAAATTTTAAATTTTACTTTCAGCTCCTAAGTATTAAATTTTATTTATTTACTATCTTTCCTCATGTGAATGATTTGATGGCTGCAGCCTGCAGCTAATTGACGCGAACCTCCTCAAGGTACTGATACAAGTTGCAGTCTGTCACGCCTTAGGCCATGTCAATAGCAACGTTTCCTGTGCCGCAGTTGCTGTCTTCTTCACTCACACCATCAAAGGTACTCTTTTTTTTTTTTTGTTTCTTTCTTTCAAAAATCATGTAGAAACATTTCATTTAATCAAAATCTAACATTTCTATCGTTTTTTTGTCAAAACGCAGCGCTTCAGCCATTCTTCAATGCGGCAGCTTCTCAATTCATTATGGGACAATCCATCCCCATAACACTATGGTTGTCTCTAGCTCCTGTTGTTCTTGGTAAACACTCAATTATACTATTTTCCGTATTTCTTGTTTTTTGTTTTTGTTAAAAGTATCTTGGATTAATTTTTAAACTTTTGTAGGTGTTGCAATGGCTTCACTAACCGAGCTATCATTCAACTGGCTCGGCTTCATCAGTGCGATGATCTCAAACATTTCTTTCACTTACCGAAGCATCTTCTCCAAGAAAGTCATGGTTCTTGATTCTTTTCTCTTCTTCCCTATGTTACGAATTCACGTCAAGTTTTGATTTTTGAAACCGGATTGTGTTTTATTTTCAGACTGATATGGACAGTACAAATGTCTATGCTTACATCTCCATCATTGCTCTCTTCATCTGCATTCCTCCTGCCATCATCGTAAGTCACTTTTATAATCTCTCACTAGTTACGTATGGAAGAAGTAATATGTTTATATTTGGTTATTAACTAGGGTTATTGGTTAAAATTTGTTATTAGGTGGAAGGTCCTAAACTGCTGAACCACGGTTTCGCCGATGCGATTGCTAAAGTGGGAATGACAAAAGTCGTTACTGATCTCTTCTGGGTTGGAATGTTTTACCATCTCTACAACCAGGTAATACACAATTCAAGTTTCTTTTGTTTAACCTTAACCTCCTGTGTTTTAATAGAGCAAAATTTTTTTTAAAAACCGCGGTTGCAGCTGGCTACCAATACCTTGGAGAGGGTCGCACCACTGACACACGCTGTTGAAAAACGTTCTGAAACGTGTGTTCGTGATCGGTTTCTCCATCGTTATCTTCGGTAAAAGAATACTCAAACTCTCTTCCATTCATATACCCTTTTTACTTATTTAGACAATCACAAATGTAACAAACTAATGTATTTCACTTAATTAATATTTGCAGGAAACCAGATCTCGACACAGATAGGTATTGGAACAGGAATAGCAATTGCTGGAGTTCACTATTTTTTCACAACAAAGCTTATGATATTTTCTTATAATTAATAATACATGTTTTGGAGCTTGAGAAAATGATGATTAATTAATGAGATTTTTGTGTGTTTTATTTATTTATTTTATGCTTCAGCAAGGAAAGAAAGCTTAGAAAGAGGCGGAAGACGGCGGAAGACAGTTGAACAAAGTCCTCCGATGGATATGTTTATATATAATAAATAACCAAAATGCAATATAGTATGTTGTATGGTACCATCAACCATTGTTTTCGAGTTTTTTCTTCCTATCTTTTGTTTATTTTTGCTTTCTGAAAAGTTTATATATATTTTTTCGATTCTGCTTCTTCGGTTTTTAATGGAGAACATTTCCATTTCTTCAGAATATGCAATTATCTTGACGGATAAAATGCATAGTAATGTATTTATTTGCTGTTTCTTTTGAGCATATACTATATAGCCATCATCATAGAACTAAAATTTTGTTGGTTCTTTTAATTTTTTTTTCCTTGGTATTATATTTTGTTTTTTTTAACTGATAATTTCTATTAAATAATTTAAATTGGTTATATGTTGTTCTTGTAAATTGGTTATATATGGTTCTTGTAAATATTATATGGGTTGTTATATGAAATATAAAAAAGAACCGTCCATATTAAATTGCGAAATCACAACACCTTAAACAGGAAAAGAATTAAAAAAAACAGTAATTTAGAACGAAGAGGTAATTTAAAAGTACCTCAAGGAAGCAACCACCAATTAAGGTGGCCGAGTGAGTACCAGAGAGAGTAAACTCTGGGATGAAGAGAAAGCTACGACGGGCAAAGTAACAGAGGAGACACAAGTACAACCATTTAGGACGGTATCGAACTACTAACAGCTAGACAAAATGTAAAAAGGAATCAAGTAAAAAAAATGCACTCTAAATCCATGTAGTAATATTCATAAGGCAAATGGATTGCAACACGACAGATCTGAATCACACGAGGTTCCCTAAGAATCAGATATGAACGAACTAACACATAAAAGATATGAACTCATTGAATCAGTCATCCTGCTCAAGTCAGACAAGATATAGTTTGCTCAATCAATAATGTGATGAACACTAGATATGGTAAGCATACACAACTATTATACCATCTCCCAGAACAAAACACTAAATATTTAGCTACACGGCTGCACTTAAACGAAACACAAACATTATTATACCACTCACACTACATGTAAGTGAGTGGTTTCTACTTAAACTTGGATGTTAACACAAAATAAAAACAAATACAGCTTTTTATCTTTGTATAAAGGAAGTAAAATCCTACAGAATATTTAACATTGAAAAATTATATGTGTAAATATGAGTTACACCATTTTAACTCTAGTGACCTTAAAGACACTGAACGATACTTTTACTCTCACCAACTCAGTCATCCATAGAACATTGACAAACAAAAGGAAACCCAAAACTATTAGTATCTGCTCTAAATCATATGAGCACAAACATTAGAAACAGAGTCATTCCTGAAAAAGAAATTAAGGCAAACTTTACATGATAACAACATCTTAGGTTTCATCCAACGATAGCTGAATCCAAAATAACCAAGGTCAGATCAGACCATAACAAAAATAGCAACAAGAATGAATAAAACTATAATAGCAACATGAAACATACTCAAAATCAGATGCCGAAATATTTACAAAGCTAAAAGAACTGCTATGCTATTCAGCTTCAACAGTAAGAAGTGGTCAATTTTATAGATCACTAATATTCATTACCAATCATAGGAAACAAGATAGCCAATTATACTAAAACATGTCATTACTGAGAAATCTCAACAAACAAGGAATAAGCCGAATGACCAAATGAGTAAGTAACTAACAACAAGATGATACAAAGGGTAAGCCGAATGCGTAACTGGAATAAGAAATCACAAATGAGAAACAATGCACCTAACAAAATATCCATAAAATTCTATTGCTACACAAAACTTCCTCTGTTTTCATAATGCAAATGGGTTGCATTACGACAAACCCGACAGATCTCAGACATGAGGTTCTCTAAGAATCAAATATGAACCATCACAGAAAATACTCAATTGTATCAATCATTCTATACAAGTCAGAGAAGATACTGCTCAATCAATATTGTGAACACCAGATAACATAAGATATAGTAAGCAGACACAACTATAGGATCTTCCAGAACAACATTCAGCTGTCACATATTTATCTACACGGCTACACTTAAATGAAAGCACAGGAAAACATTGTATCACTCATACTACAAGTAATTGAATGGTTTTCTAGACGAACTTGAATGTCACAAATAATAGAAAAAAATGCAGCTTTCTAATTTGTATAAAGATATCAAGATCATAGAATATATTAAAATTGACAATTTACAGGAATACAATTTCAACAGAGAATCACATGTGTAAACATGAGTTGAACCATTTTAATTAGCTCTAGTCACCTAAAGACACTCAACAAACTCAATTCTTGATGGAATTTTGACAAACAAAACTATCAGTTAGCAAGTTAAAAAAGTGTTAATAATTATGCAATCTGCTCTACAATTAGAAACGGAGTAATAAAATTATCAAGTGATTTACTATCTTTTTCCAGTAACAGTAACAACTTATAGAATGATCTACTTTCTTTTTGAACTTGAGACAAACTTAAGAAAATCTACTTTCTTTTTGAACTTGAGACAAACTTAAGCAAAGGCAATATGCATAATTTTAACAGACTGATTCCAATTCTTAAAATGGGGAATATGAGGAAGAATATAAACCGAAGAGTCTACCCTGAAAATAACCTGATGATGATCTTTGGAAACCGAGGAACAACAGCCTGCGCAAAAAAATATGTGATGTTAGAAGATCTATGTAAGTGTCTGCAAAACCATGAATGTTTTAGACGCCAAAAAAAAAAGAAGAGGATTCAGTTTAGAAACAATATTATAACGAAACTGAATATAATAAGACATCAGATATAGAAGAAACAGAAATTTACATACCTGAATTCACATACTGTATATTGATTTTGCAGAGCTGTTTTAAGCAAGTCAAGAGGTAAGGGTAAGGAACTACCTGATTTGCGTCATTTAGGAGTTCACTTTCGGCATAAGTACTTCTAACGAGATATCTCATTCTCATACCGAGTGGAGGCATTTGTTTTTGGGTTAGATGACTAAACCCCCAAACTAATGGAAATCCCAATTGCATGAGCAACAAGGATCTCATACCGAGTCGAGGCATTTGTTCTTTTCACTCAGGTGACTAGGAACCCTCAATCTCATACCGCGCCGAGGCATTTGTTTTTGGGTTAGATGACTAAACCCCCACACTAATGGAAATCCCAGTTGCATGAGCAACAAGGATCTCATACCGAGTCGAGGCATTTGTTCTTTTCACTCAGGTGACTAGGAACCCTCAATATCATACCGCGTCGAGGCATTTGTTTTTGGGTTAGACGACTAAACCCCCACACTAATGGAAATCCCAGTTGCATGAGCAACTAGGATCTCATACCGAGTCGAGGCATTTGTTCTTTTCGCTCTGGTGACTAGGAACCCTCGCTTGCGTTTTACCATAGGGACATTTCTTTTGGCTTGAGTGACTAGGATCTCAAGCTATTTCATAGGCCAGGCATTTGTTTTTACATTGGGTGACTAGGAACCCGAGTAATTAAGAAGCTGGGACTGCAGAGCCTACCATCAGGGACATTCAAAGAGGTAATTTAAATTACCTCAACCAACACGAGGCATTTGTTTCAGCTCGGTTACTAGGAGCCCGAGAATCTACACAGAACTGGGACAGTCGTTTTCATTAGGGACAGGGACAGGGACAGGGACCAACACGAGGCATTTGTTTTCATTCTACCATCAGAGACAGGGACAGGGACAGGGACATTCAAAGAGGTAATTAAAATTACCTCAACCAACACGAGGCATTTGTTTTCATTCTACCATCAGAGACAGGGACAGGGACAGGGACATTCAAAGAGGTAATTAAAATTACCTCAACCAACACGAGGCATTTGTTTCAGCTCGGTTACTAGGAACCCGAGAATCTACACAGAACTGGGACAGTCGTTTTCATTAGAGACAGGGACCAACACGAGGCATTTGTTTTCATTCTACCATCAGGGACAGGGACATTCAAAGAGGTAATTTTGATTACCTCAATCAACACGAGGCATTTGTTTTCATACTACCATCAGGGACATGGACAGGGACAGGGACATTCAGAGAGGTAATTTTGATTACCTCGAGCAACCCGAGGCATTTTGTTATCATTCTACCATCATGGCCTGGGACAGGGACTTTAAGATGGGACATTCAGAGAGGCATTTGTTATCATTCTACCATCAGGGATAGGGACATGGACCTTAAGAGAGGTAATTTAAATTACCTTAGCAGTACGAGGCATTTGTTTCAGCTCGGTGACTAGGAACCCGAGAAATTATAGAACATGGGACAATCTCGTTTTTTATTAGGGACAGGGACATTCAGTTTGATTACCTCTCAACCAACCCGAGGCATTTGTTATTATTCTACCATCATGGACAGGGACAGGGACTTTAAGATGGGACATTTCAGAGAGGTAATTTTGATTACCTCGACTGAGAAGAGGCATTTGTGTTCAGCTCCACCAAGACACTGTAGCAAAATTTAACTGCCTCACAACAGTTCCTTGAGTTGACCTATGCATAACTTGATGGACGATGGTGTACTTAGTCTCAAAGAAAACCCCCTTTTGCGCCATTCGTTACTTCGGTTATACCCCCTTCACCGATTCAGCAGATATCTTCTAACTTGCTTTGATTTTAAGGAACCGAATCTGCATCAAAGAAAAAGAGAACTTGAACGTCATATATAAGATTTTAGGAACCGCAAATCTAGAGCAGAGATATGAAGAAAAAAAAACCCAATTCGTTTCGATACCCTAAGATTTTTAAAATCAAACACTAATTCGGATTCTAAGATTAGAGAATCAAAATCAACGAAATTGAAACCGTACCTGTTATGAAATCAACAAAATTAAAATCAAAACCTAATTTTGGATTATCAGATTAGAAAATCAAAATCAACGAAACTGAAACCCTAATCAAACTGTTGATGTTAAGAAATCAACGAAATCGAAATCAATTCATAGAATCTAAAAATTCAAACACCAAAGATGGAGAAAAGAACTTACGCTGGGCTTGGCTTGGCTTGGCTTGGCTCGGCGAGCCTCGTCTTCCGTCTCTCCTCTCCCGTAGTAACGGTTGATTCCTCTGTTGTTGTTGCTTCCATACTTAAACATAGCCCCGAATCATGCCACGGAACTAGGAGAGAGCGTGAGAGAGAGAGAGAAAGAAGGAGCGACGAAAAGATGGAACTAGGGTTTTAGTTTTCTCGGCTCCTTCTCAATTTTTTTTTTAATGGTCAGTTATTTATTATATATTCAGAATGAAAGAGAAGAAGAAGAAGAAACAATATCACTAACGGCTATAAAAAAAAATTTGAATACGTAAGCGTGTAAAGGACAGCTGTATGGACATCGTTGGTAGGTGTCAATATTTGATACTTCGACCTTTTTTAATTTGTTATTTTAACACCCAATTTTTTTTTTTGAATTATAATTAACGTTGGTGGGTGTGAATACTAGATACCTAAATACACACACAAAAGGAGAATCAACGACAAAATTATTTGATTTTAAAAAAATAAGCAAAATTGAAAACCATATAAACTATATTGAAATTCAAAGAAATTTGAAATGATTCAATCAAAAGCAAAAAGGCAAAAAAAAAAAAAAAACTAAATGAGAAACTATAAATATAACTAATCAAAAAAACTATGATTGTTTTAGAAAGTGTTAAGTATAGAAACTAAATTGAAATACAACAAACGAGCAAATGAAACGCGAAAAGTCAACACAAATAACGTAAAACTAGGGGTGGGCGAAAAAATCGAAATCCGAAAAACCGAACCAAACCAAACCGAATTTAATGATTTGGTTTGGTTATGGTTAAATCTAAAAATCCGTTTGGTTTTTATTTTAATTAACCATTTGGTTTAGGTTTAGTTTGGTTAAAAACCGTAAAACCGAATGGTTTTTTGGTTTTTTATAAAAATTTAGGATAATTAGATATAATTACTAATTAGTTTTCCAAGCTTATAAATTTATATTGTATAACAATATCAATAATTTTTTTCTTTATTGGGCTTTAATTATTGATCTTCAATTAATCTATCGAATTACAAAACCTTAACCTAAGTCTCTATTCCCTAACCTATATATATTCTTACTTTTATGCTTATTTTTAGTTATGTATCAACTATTTATTTTTTAAATGCATGAAATAACCGTTAAAAACCGGAACCAAACCGAAACCGAACCAAACTGTGATACATATGGTTTTTATATGGTTTCATTTCTGATGAAACCAAAAAAACCATAAACCGAAAAAACCGAACAGTAACCAAACCGAATTACATATGGTTTCTTTATGGTTCCATTTTTATAAAACTAGAAAAACCGTAAACCGAAAAAACTGAACCGAAACCAAACCGAAAAACCGAACGCCCACCCCTACCTAAAACAATGATTTTTTGAAAGCATTTGAAAGAAATCTATACTATTAAAGATGGCCAACTCTCTCCATCTGAGTGACAAGTTAGTAGTGGAGAGAGTGCCACATGTTTGTTCTCATTAAAGCAAATTACAAAACTAAATTAAAAGTAATATGAAACATCTTCCATGTCTTCTATTCTTTATTTTTTATATCATAAACAGTTTCAATATTTACCGAAAAAATTTAGAGAGGTTTAGAACATGTCCCAATAAAATAGATGCATCACCAAAAGACAAAAGGACATCAGGAGTCAATCAAAGAGTCACTTCTTCCTCTTGGCGTAAATCATGAATGTATAGACATATGGTTTACGCGTTACAATTTTGTCAATAGTTTGAAGTGTTGTAGCAATGATCGAGATATTGGTTAATATTGTAGAAGAATTGCAACTTTGTCCCTAAAGAATTAAATTTTTATATATATGAAAAAGATTAGGGTTTTTTCAATATCAAATGGAAGATAATTGAATAAAACGAAAGAACGTTGGTTTAGAAAAATCCAGAGACAAAGAGGAAGATAGTTGAATTAATTCATGAATGTGAGTATTCATATTCTAATATTTAGAAGTTGTCAAAAATAAAATTAAATGAACTTCTTATTAAAAAAAAATCTAGAGCTATATTCAAGAAATTGAAGAGCTAAGATGAAAGAAAATGTCTATCTTAATTATATATATTAAAGAGTTAGTCAAACTATAATTCTTGATAAAAGAAAATGTTAGTGTTTCATAGTATTTAATTGAGAAGCTTAAGTATGAATATATCTAAATACTTAAGCTTTTTTTTTTGAATGAATGTAAAATTTATTCAACCAAAAAACTCTTTGTTACAAAATATGCATCTTTAGATCTAAATACTTAAGTATGAATATATCTAAATACTTAAGCTTTTATTTGATTATTGTAACGTCCCGACCACCACTTCTTAGTGGCTAACTCTTATTTCACGTGTGAAACATATTCTTACATAATCTATACTAATAAAAAGTAGAAGTTATAAGCTCCTAAGGCTGTCCACATAAGATTTTAAACATCCAATCGGAATTCGACATGTCACTAATTAACATTTTTAAGATTTCCAGAATTTTCTATATTAAAATATTTTTTAAACGACCAATTAGGAATTGACATGCCATTCATTAACATTTTGAAAATTTCCAGAATTTTTTAGAAAAAGAAAAATTTGAAATTTACGTAAATAAAAGAACTATGTACAATATCCAACATCAGCTAGAAATTTTTTAGACAATGGTTCAGAACCATCATTAATAAGATTAATATGCTTCCAACAACGAATGAGCAGGAAAGCTTGATTTATGAGGCGTCCAAGTTTAAAAGTTTTATTCGGTTTAATCCGGTTTTTTATCTGATCTAATTAAAACTTAAAAAAGTTTCAAAAAATATTATAATATTTAAAAAATTTAAAAGTTAAAATATTATAAATATTGAAACTTTTAAAAGTTCTTAGCTTTTTATAAGTTTTTAAATATTATATTTTTAAAATTTTAATAGTTTGAAATATTATAAATATTGAAACTTTTTAAAAGGTTCAAATATTATATTTTGAACTTTTTAAAAGTTTAAGATATTATAAATATTGAAACTTCTAAAAGTCTTAGCTTTTAAAGGTTTCAAAATATTATAATTTTTAAATTTTAAAAATTTCTTAACATTTAAAGATTTTTTAAAAATTATAATTTATAAATTTCAAAAGTTTAAAATATTATAAATATTGAAACTTAAAAATTTTAAAAGGTTCAAATATTAAAAATATTGAAACTTCATAGAATGTTTTTAAACATTACAATTACTTAACCTCCATAGAAATTTTAAGACATTATATCTATACTAATAAAAAGTTGAAGCTATAAACTCCTAAAGGTGTCCATATATAATTTAAAAAAAAATCAAGAAGAAATAGATATTTCACTAATAGCATTTTTAGAAATATAGTAGTAATCTATATATTAAGATTTTTTTAGACAAAAATATAATTTACAGAAATAAAAGAAATATTTACAACATCCCAGATCGGCTAGAAAATTTTAGACAATGGCTGAGAACCATTATAAATAAAACTAATATGTTTTTAATTATAAATTTATATGGTTTGCTTGATTTATGCTTATTTATCAGGCTTCCAAATTTAGAAGTTTTATTTGATTTATTTTAGCAAATTAAAATATATAAAGGTTTAAATATTTAATATAGAATATTTAGAAATATTATAAATACCTCCATAAAAATGTTAAAAAAATATAACTATTTAAACTCTATAAAAAGTTAAAGTGTCATTAATATTTAACTCAAAAAAAAATGTTACAAATATTTAAACTACATCTAAAATTTGAAATATTTTAAAAATTTAATCTCTATTAAAAATTTAAAAGTTTAAGAATTACAAAATATTATATATCAAATTTTTAATACCTTGAAAATATCTTACTTATCTCCGTTTGTGTTTTATATATTTTATGAACTGTAAAACATGTTTTTGTGTATGACTTTACAGATGATTTGATACTTTCGCAGTAAATTTTTATTTTCAAGTCTAAAAAATAAGGATTGACGTCGCAAGACCTTGGTTTGATGTTATTTGAATTTAAAGAAGAAGGATTGACGACAAGCATAAATATTGTTTTAACTATATATGTGTTTATATTACTTTCTCTGCAAGTAAGGATTTGGTTTGAGAAGTTTCAAACCGTGTGGATCTAAAATCGAATAATATGGATGAAATTATCAATAATTGGGTGCATGTGTTGACTATGCTGGTTTTCATGAATTGCACAATTTTTATGAGAAAATATATGATTTTGGTCTTGGAGTTTGATGGGTTAATAAGTTGTGTGGTAGTCTAAAAAAAAGGTTTTTCAGTGGAAGAATGTGAAGAAGTTGACAAGGAAGAACAAGAAGAAGAGTATAACAAAGAACCGGACGGTAAAAGTAATGATGACAATTACCATAAAATTTGACAGTGAAAATGACAAGAAAGAATATGAAGAATAAGAAAACATTGAATAAAAAAACACGAAAACATAGGTGATAGCGATCAATTAAATATGAAAAACGAGATAAATTCGTGATTATAAAATTGTTCCGTTTTCTGGTGGTCAAAGAAATAGTTCAGGATATGTGAGGTCACCAGTTTGATCTGTTTCGCCTGGACGTCGAGTTAAATTCATGATTTTAAAACACAACTGATTTTTATATTTTTAAAAATTGTGTATCTGAAATTTAATTTTTTTCTTAATAATAATTTAAAGTTTTCTATAAGATAGTATTTCATTACCGTCATCATTCATATATAATTTTTATCAAAATATATCAAATAAACTCACGCTAGTATGAATAAAATTTTTTAATAAATAAATAATCTTGCATAGATTAACAAAAGAGCCGGTTATAGATATATTTAGTTGATACATAATAGTTTAATCTAAAAATATTTTCACGGTTTATATATATATAAATATATATTTTAAAACAAATTTTAAATCCTAAAAAATAAATTTACACATAACTTTAATTTTATATGTATATATTTATTCCGCACATAGTGCGAGCTGATACCTAATTTCTTTTTATTTTACCAAACGTTTGGTATGTCTAATTATTTTGACCAATTAACTCGACCGAATAGATAATGTTTGGTAACTTCCAACAAAGAAATGGCAAAAACCATATAAAAATGGCAAAAACCATATAAAAAATCTCTAATCGACTAACATAAACCATACAAAAAATGGCTCAATTACTCAACCTCACGTCTCTTTTGTGTTTCACCTTCTTCACATTATCTCTCTTTCTTATGCAAACACAAGCAAGAAAGCTCCAAACCTTAACTGTACTAACTGATCAAAACCATAGTTTACCGCTGTCCAAGAATCACCAAATCATGATAGATGAGGAAGACGAGCTAGAGCCAGCCTTTGTCCGAGAGACAGGACATGGTTATGGTCTCTATGGTCGTCATAAGAGTCACATATTCAGGTAATCTTTACAAATCGAGTCAAATGTCTCTGAACGAGGTTACTTGACTCACAAGTCTCTTTGTTCTCTCTATTTAAAAACCCTAATTTATCTTTCGAATGTTGATTTCAAGAGCTTTTGTTCGTCGTCTTGACTGGGATACTGACTACATTTTCGTTTCTAAGGTTCGCATATTCAGGTAATCTCAATGTTTGTCTCTGTTTTACCTTATGCGATTACAGAGAGATTGAAATCGAATAGTTACGAACCTGAGATGTCACAGGTAGTGCAGATCAATGATGACGAAGAAAAAGAACATACCTATTTGGTTTGGGATCTGTTAGGTCGTTTTCTTCTTTCTTGTTGAGTAAACTTAACCCTTTGTAGAGATAATTTACAAATATAATACTGTCTCATCATCAATCCATAATCGAAAGCTGTGTTTTATGTAGGAAATTGGGAGAAGGTCCAAGAGAAACCGTTATCTATGGTTTAAGCTTGGATTCAACGTCAACTTTTATCTTTGAAGAATCATTCTGAGGATCCACCTGCTGAATCATCTCATAATCAGTTTGATGTAAGTCCTACAATTCGTAAAGCAAAATACAATTTCTGTAAAACACTACATGTACGTTGTTTGACGCTTGGATATTCTGAACCAACTGATGAAAATACAGTAGACACCGTTTGTTCGGATGCCAAGGGAACAATTCAAGATAAGCAAGAGGTGAGCCATTATCCTTTTCCAAAGTTACAATATAATACTCTCTGTATACACTTAACAGAGAGTGTATCTTGTGCTTAACATTGAACATGAAACTATCAGGGATCTGATTACCTCAGAGCGTCCATTAATCCATTGGCTGTAAAACTTAAAAACAATCTAACCGGTGGAATCAATTGATGAAATGGTAAGCTTGAGATAATTGCCTTGGATGTAATCAAATTGTGTTCTTTTGAGTTTGATATTCAAGTGAGACTCTTACAAGCTTTTGGTTTTAACTTTTACCAGGAACACTATCTAATTCTCTTTCCTTTGTTCTCCAAGTCACATTGGTTAATAATCAAACACCAAATATAGCTGCAGGGACCAATCTTACAGTGTTAATATCCGTACAAAAAAGCAGCGAAATGAATGAATGATAAAATGATAGGAACTTTATGTTTGTGTTGTGTCATGAAATGTATGTTTCATACAAAAATATAGCGAGAGAATATATTGGTTTCTTGTGTGTGATTTGCTTCCTTAGAGCCCACGGCAACTGAGGAGATCCTCTTGAACATTTCTGTTTTCTTCGGCTATATATCTTCATGTGCCTTGTATATATAAAAGGTGATTTTCTGTTTACTATAAAAGTAAAAATAAAGAGGATAAAAAATCTCTTCTAAGCTAGAGACTTTATATTTTGTCACCTGGATATTGCTTCATCACCAGTTTACCCATAAAGACAAAAGTGTCGACTAAATCACTTTGTTTTGCTTCATCTCTAAACCATAAATTCATATTTGCTCATATAGTCATATATATGATAGCAGATTAGGTTTCGTTAAATCTGATTGTGATTATTTATAACTGAAGAATGATATATGTCACAAAACAGAAAAAAAGCAGAAACTAGTTAAACCAAAGTTGCATTCCAACAAGTCTCGTAAGAATCAGTAGAAAGAGAAAGAGTGGCCAACTCTAAACAAGGCCTATTCTGTTAAGAGTGATCACATTCTTGCACGAAGGTTAAGAAGGAAAACGAGTTACTCTTTAAGGTGTCAGATAAAACAGCTTCTGCACCCCTTTTTGCTTCATATTTGCTCTCATATCAACAAGCTGGTAGCTAAAACAGTAGATGTAATAAAAGATCCTTGTTCACCTGCAAATCCATGAAAGCCTAATTAAGACTTGAGGTTACAGAAAATGTCATAATATCATAATCAATATAGTCCATGCACATCAAAGATCAACATACCTTAAACTGCAAGAAATAATCCCACAGATCATCAAAACGTAACAGAGCGAGAAAGATCAATGGAAGTCGCGTTCATGGATCTAAGCACATGCCATCTTGATACCGTCCCCTGAATCTCCCCTCCTTCAAGTCTTTTTAAGACGATCTCTATGCACCAAACATCTTTAAATCTATGCGGGTTGAAAGTATAGCCCAAAACCACCAACTTCCCACCAACATTGGCCATTTGACAGTGATAATAATTGAGGCTAGGCAAACCAGATACACCGCTCACAGGTCTCCAAAACAACTCATCCGGATCATATACCATTAGTTCTAGATCTCTAGAAACAGACCAAGGATCAGTACTACACAACAAATCCCCAACCACACAAGACGACTGGTGCCAATATCTCTTCAACGGACTTTCGAGTCCCCATGACTGCCATGTACCCTGTCTTGGTTCGTAAGCCAAACAACACTGAGGATCCAACATGTAAATCTTTTCTTGCATCACCACATACGTCAGAAACCCTCCTCTTTCCATACTAGAATTGTGGTCGTATGGACCAGCAACACTACTCCAAATCCCAGTATCTACGTCGAACACCTCGATCCAATTATCATCTATCTGCTCGCAACCTCCGATCACGTAAATCTTTCTGTCGATAACTCCAGCGGCTGCGGAGCTGCGAGCCCTCTGCATTCCCGGGAGCGAGCAACACTTATGAAATCTGCAATCGATGACAAACACGTTCGATGTGGGCTGATATGATTCATCGCATCCACCGATCACATACATCTCATATCCGATTGTAACCACAGCAGATTCAGGCTTCGTGGGACTCATGGGAGGAACTGAACTGATTTCGCTTAATCGTAAAGAGTTCTTTCTTGGAGCGTTACGGTTGAGAATGAACCAGCTCGGGTTGAAACTAACAAGAGGGAACTTGATCAAAGCGTAAAGAACCGGTTCGGTGAGGCCGAGTTCCAAGCGCCTCTGGTAGAGTCTCGGCGAAGTGATGACGCGACGAAAGGCTCTGGAGAAGAGAGATAGCTTCGGGTAATGACATCTCGGGACGAGTAAGAGGATGCTTTCGGCGATATCTTCTGGGATGTGTCGAGTAACAACGGGAAGAAGATTCTCTACTTGTTCTTCTTCTTGAGGTTTCTCGTTTTGATTCTCTTCTTCTTTTTGCGGGTTCTTGTGGAGTTCTTCGGGTTTCTTGATTGGATCTCCGCCGTTAGAACCGTCGTGGAAAGTTTCAGAGGTTGAAGCCATCGTCGTGTGATGTCTTCAGCAGCAACGAGTTAACCGAAAGGGAGACTAAATTCGATTTGTGAAAGAAGCTGTTACGCTGTGTATTGTTTATTTTTCTTGCAAAGAGTTACGTTTGTGTATTTATAATGAAACCCCTATTATGAAGCTTCGCTTTTTTTTTCATTATAGTTAGTTTACCCCTAAAGACACTAAATCACTTTGTGTGTGCTTCATCTCTAGACCATAATTCCATAATATTGCTCATATAGTCATATATATGATTGCAGATTAGGTTTCGTTAAATCTGATTAATTGTGATTACTTAATAACTGAAGAATGATGTATGTCACAAAACAGAAAAAAAATGCAGAAACTAGTTAAACCAAATTTGCATTTTAAGAAGTCTCGTAAGAACTTCGGTACAAAGAGAAAGAGTGGCCAACTCTACACAAGGCCTATTCTGTTAAGAGTGATCATTTTTGCACGAAGGTTAAGTAGGAAGACGAGTTACACTTTACGGTGTCAGATAAAACAGCTTCTGCACCACTTTTTGCTTCATATTTGCTCTCAAATCAACAGTAGATGTATTAAAAAGACCCTTCTTCACCTGCAAATCCATGAAAGCCGAATAAGACTTAATTGGGGTTACAGAAAATGTCATAATATCATTGTCAATATAGTCCATGTATCAAAAGAGAAACCTACCTTGAACCGCAAGAAACCATCCCATAGATCATCAAACCGTAACAGAGCAACAAAGATTAATAGAAGGCGAGGTCGCGGAGATAAGCACAGTCGCCTTTGAATCGACCTTCCCCCAAATCTCACCTCCTTCACGTCGTTCTAACGTGATCTCTATGCACCAAATATCATTGTACGTGGTGTTTGAAGTGCCCAAAACCATCAGCTTCCCACCCACATTCGCCATTTCACACACAGAGTATCTGAGGTCAGGCAAACCATCTAAACCCTTCACAGGACTCCAAACCATTTCAACTGGATCAAATACCACTATTGGATGTTTAAAAAGACAAATGCTATACAAGAGATCCTCAATCACACAAGACGGGTTGCTCCAAAAATTCATCAGCTTAGATGATCCATGAACGCATGACTGCCATGTACCATGTCTTGGTTCGTAGACCAAAACACAGAGAGCATCCATAATGTAAATCCTATTCTGCATCACCACAGATGTCAAAAACTCTCCTCCTGGCAAATTAGAATTCTCGGGGAATGGATCAGGCACAGTCCACCAAAGCCCGTTATCTACATCGAACGCTTCGATCCAACCATCATATGCATTACGCTTCTCCTCGCAACCTCCGATGACATAAATCTTTCTGTCAATGACTCCGGCGGCTGCACGGTAGCGAGCCCTGCGCATACTCGGGAGATAGTCACACGTGTGGAATCTACAGTCCATGACAAACGCGGACGATACAGGGTGGTCTAACCCGATCCAACCACCGATCACATACATCTTGTATCCGATTGAGACCACAGAAGATCCAGGATTCATAGGAGGAAGCGAAGTGATTTTGATCATTCTTGGAACGTTACAAGTGAGAATGTACCAGCTCGGCTTGTAACTAACATGAGGGAATCGGATCGAAGCGTAAAGAACCGGTTCAGTGAGGCCGAGTTGCAAGCGCCTTTGGTAGAGTCCCGGCGAAGAGATGACGCAACGGAAGGTTCTGGAGATGAGAGATAGCCTCGGGTAATGACTTCTCCGGACGAGTGCGACGGTTCTTGCGATGAGTAACTCTGGGATTTGTCGAGGAGGGATCGGAGCAAGATTCACTTCTTCTTCTTCTTGAGGATTCTTGTATGGATCACCGCCATTGGAGCCGCCGGAAAGTTCAGAGATTACAACCATCGCCGTGTGACGTTAGCAGCAACGAATTAACTGAAAGTGATGAGACTAATTCAATTATTTTTTCTTTCTAAAATAATGTTTGTTGTTGTGTATAGTATTTATATTAAGGAAACCAAATTGCCATTTCACTAGGTGTATATATATATCACACTCATTGCACGCATTCAAGAACTTCGTTTTTTAAAAATGTTATAACATTTTCTTTTGTTCCAAAAAGATAATTTGTATAAAATATTGGGTTAAGTCTCGTTATACAGAGCATTACCAAAAAATGGTCTCGTCTAAAAATGTGTACAGAGAGTATCATACTTTACTAAAAATGTGTTTATTTTGCTTACTTTTTATTTTCACGTCTTTTCGTTATAAAACAAAATTCAGGTAATTATTTATATAGAAAATTTCTCCAAAACCAATTCAAAGAATTTTACTCTTAATTTTTCATATGAATATTAACAGAGTGATAAATAACAAAAGCAGTTGCAGCTATAGCCAGAAAGCCGCACTACATGTTAACAGAGTGGTTTCTATTGAGACGAACCAGCAGAACAGCAACATCAGAAGATTGCTGCAGACATAGTCAGCTGGTGGAACAGAGAGGAGCTTGTTGTGGCGGGCCATGGTGGTAAGGAGGATACTGCTGGTAAGGTGGTTGCATGTTGTGGTGGCGGGTATTGCTGGTGAGGATAATGGCCATGTTGCTGCATCGGTAAGAAGACGAAGAAGCTTTTCTTGGGATGAAATGACTGCACCCATTCTCTGAGGGTCCATTGATGGGTAAAAGGGTCTGTCTTGATGAGGAGGTTGTGGGTTCATATGCTACTGTTGTACTGTTTCATATAAATCATTCTACAAAAGTTCATCCTTTGTAACAATATTTTTTACATCTCATGTATGTAAAATTCCCAGGTGGATCAAGCATTTGGCTTGGCTTATGGCAGTTGTACAAAGCCTATTGATTATAGCATCAAGGAAACATTGTTGTTGCATGGTCAGAATAAAAAATATGAAATCAAATATCAGTTTTTTTCTTAAATTATCTTAACATTTTCTTCTGCAGGTATACTGTGAACATTGTGATGTTCTACGTTGACAGCAGACTTCCAGGTATTCTTCAAGAACTCAATCATTCTCCCAAATGATTAAGCATACCAGATTGTTTCTCTGCAATAGATCTACTCCCAGTTTATTTTCTCTGCACATAGTCACATTCAGAAACTTGAGACTGCTTTGACAATTTGTGTGCCAAACTGTAACTGGAGATCAGACCATTTCATAGTTTAGTCTCTGCTATTTGCCAGTAATAGACTCGACACATGATTTCGTCAGTTTGTTCATTTTTGAAGAAACTGTGAACATCTTATTGCAGAAATGGCTGAGCGTTCTAGTGGACATTCTCAGACGCCTTTACTTCCACTAAGTAAGTACAAAGGATAGTAATAACAGGAGCAAAGAGGATCATCAGAGACTTCTAAACGAGAACAACGTAGCAGATGATCATTGATGTTCTCTCCAATCTCAAAATCTCAGAGCAGAATCTTTAGTTAGAAACTACGCTAGTTGTGTGCATGTTAGTCATAAACTGAACAGAAATTTCTCAGTTTCAAGCTATAAACTCTCTCCTAAACACCGTGAAACATCTTGCATTCCTTATCATACTCTCCGCCTTTGTCTGCAATGCATACCAAAAGAAACAACAAACAGTGAAGTGAATCAAATCAAACATGAAGCACATATCATTACCAAAAACATACAGTCATCAGTATCATAACAAGATCATTCTCTACAATCAAATTTGGGAATCTTAACATAATTTACAGGTATCATCAATTCCAAGTAACCAAAGGTTTAGACATTTCCCCAAAACTTCCTAAACCCTAAAATCAGAAATCCAACACTCAGAGAAACATTAAAAAAAATCATCAAACGAGTACGAACAATTGATTTCGTCAGTCTCTCAAACACGAAGATGACTGGAACAGAGGAAATCAAACCAACAAGTGATACATAAACCGAATTAAACCACAATTAAATTTAAAGCAAATCTAAACCAATGTAAAACCGTAATAAACTGGAAATAACCGACCAATTTAGAAAATAAAGACTTTTATAAGTGGTAGTGTACAGAAATAACGATACGGGATCACACAGGTGATAATTCGTCGTCGTCAGCTTCATCATAGGCGGGAACAAAATACCCTAAATTTGCTAAATGGCGCCACAAAACCACGGCTTATAATATCAATTCCCGCTACAAATTGCAATCGTCGTTCTCTCAGAAGCTTTCATTTTCAAGAACCCTAAAAAAACCGAACGATTCATCAGAGACTCTCTCTCTCTCTCTCTCTCTCTCTCTAAAGAAAGAAGATGTTGGAGCTTCGTTTAGTTCAAGGTTCTCTACTGAAGAAGGTTCTAGAAGCGGTGAAGGATCTGGTGAACGATGCGAACTTCGACTGTTCAAGCACAGGTTTCTCTCTCCAGGCCATGGACTCTAGCCACGTCGCGCTCGTGTCTCTCCTGCTTAGATCTGAAGGTTTCGAGCACTACAGATGCGATAGGAACATCTCTATGGGGATGAATCTTGGTAACATGTCCAAGATGCTCAAATGTGCTGGGAATGATGATATCATCACCATCAAGGCTGATGATGGTAGCGACACTGTCACTTTCATGTTTGAGAGTCCCAGTAAGTTCCTCGTTTTTTTTCTAACCCCAAAATCGATTTATGTTTGATTTTGTTGTTGCTTGTAACCTGATTCTGTAGTTTTTAAGGTCTCATTTGGGTAAAATCTTGAAGTAGATTGAAGAGAATTAGGGATTTGGATTAGGTTCAAGTTTGTTAGGGATTTGTTTTTTGTGTTGATGCTACTAATGACCTGATTCTTGAATGTGCTAGAAACTAGAATTGATAAGAATGAGTTGATTCCAATTTTGTTTTTCAGAACATGTATAGTTTCAAGCTTTAAAACTATAGTTTTGAGAGTGAATGGGGTTTATTGATATAGAGAATGATAGCAGAAGATGTTGTTTATTGTAGACAATGTTAAAAGCTTGCATAATCTCATGGTTTCGGATTTATATATGATGCAGCACAAGACAAGATTGCTGACTTTGAGATGAAGCTGATGGATATAGACAGTGAGCATTTAGGAATTCCTGACGCTGAGTACCACTCTATTGTGAGAATGCCATCTGGTGAATTTTCCAGGATATGCAAAGATCTCAGTAGCATTGGCGACACAGGTAAATGTTACAGTGAGGATCCTGAAATGGTCTTTTGAGTTTTATCTAATCATGATTTTGGTTTTGGTGTTATGATGTTGCAGTTGTGATCTCTGTGACAAAAGAAGGGGTGAAGTTTTCAACAGCAGGTGATATCGGGACAGCTAACATTGTGCTCAGGCAGAATACTACTGTCGACAAAGTATGAACAATCACAAGTCATTCAGAAAGCTTTTTTTAATAATCTGTGCAATACAATGTTGAAATGAACTTATGTTTGTATTGTGTTTTTTTTTTGCAGCCTGAAGATGCTATTGTGATTGAGATGAACGAGCCTGTTTCGCTTTCATTTGCATTGAGGTACATGAATTCCTTCACAAAGGCTACTCCATTGTCGGAAACTGTGACGATCAGTTTGTCTTCTGAGTTACCGGTTGTGGTGGAGTATAAGGTGGCTGAGATGGGTTACATTCGATACTATCTGGCGCCTAAGATTGAAGAAGAAGAAGACACTAAACCCTAAATAATGATGAATGTTTCTTAGTTTTTCCTTTGATGAAATGTCCTGTCTTGATTCAGCTGTTTCCATTTGAGTCCTCTGTTGAAATGTCTGTCTTGATTCAGCTTCCTGGATTTACAATGTTAAGGCAACGCCATATTAGTTAATCTGATGACGAAGTTTGTGCTTTTGCATTTTCTACAAGGTTGTTTATAACTCTTTACTTATGTTTGTTCTTCAATATAACCAAAATACAAAAATGTTTGAAGAAATTTGTCTGCGTGAAAATAAGACTCAGGAACGAAGTGAGACGAGAAGTGTAACAGTTATACTACATGTGCATTTTTTTAGAGAGATTGCCTCCAGGTGTGATAGGAACATCTTCATGATGATGAATCTTGGTAGCATGTCTAAGTTGCTGAGATGTGCTGGGAGTGATGACACCGTTACTATTAAAGCTGATGGCGGTAGCAACACATCCACCTTCATGTTGGCCCTAGTAAGTTCTCGATTTAAGTTTGTCAGATCTCTGTATTTGTTGTCGATGATTATGATGCTATTGATCACTTGGTTTTGTAAATTATAGCCAGAAACTATAGTTAGATTGTAGATAACTATTCAGTCTATCTTGAAATCTATAGTGTAAAGTGAAAAAGTGAATAGGGTTTCTTGAATTGATGATGCAGCACAGGAAAAGATTGCAGTCTTTGAGATGAACCTCAAGCTGATGGATATCGTCAGTAAGCGTATACGCATACCAATTCCTGAGTACCACGCAAATGTTAGAATGCCCTCTGGTGAATTTTGCAGGATATGTGAAGATCTCAGTAGCATCGGTGACACAGGTAGATAAGTGGACTGTTCTATATTAACTGTAATGTTGTTTCTAAATTTTTCTACAAACATAAGTGATTAGTACGACTTTGATTGCAGTTGTAATCTCTGTGATGACAAAAGAAAGTGTGAGGTTTTCAACAGATGGTGATATCGGGACAGCGAACATTGTACTGAAGCAGAATACACATATGGACAAAGTATGAATAGTAATAACTAAGGAGTCATCTAAAGCTTTTTTTATAATCTGTCCAATACAATGTTGAGGTGAACTTGTGTTTGTATGTGTTTTTTCAGCCTGAAGATGCTATTGTGATAGAGATGAACGAGCCTGTTTCTCTTTCATTCGCATTGAGGTACATGAACCTCTTCACAAAGGCAACTCCATTGTCAGAAACTGTGACAATCAGATTGTCCTCGGAGCTTCCAGTCGTGGTGGAGTATAAGGTGGCTGAGATTGGTTACATTCGGTACTATTTGGCACGTAAGATTGAAGGAGAAGAAGACACAAAGCCCTAAACACACGTTTGCTTCAGAAACCTTACGAACTTGTTGTATTCATGGATGATTCTTTACTTGCTGGAATCCTCTGTTAAACTGTGATAAACAGTTTGGGTGTTTTTGCAATTTGGAACAAACAGGTTTAACACTCTTTTACTTCTGTGTTTGTTCTTAAATTTGGCCAAAAAAAAAACAAAAAACAAAAAATTTGAACTTTTCAAGACACAGAATTTTGTCTGCCTGAGAAATAAGACTCGAGAACAATGAAGTGAGATGAGAAGTGTAACAATTATATCACAAGTGCACTTGTTTAGAGAGTTAGCTTCCAATCTTCTCCAGCATACACTGCTTGATCCCCGAGCTCTTCCTCGATCCGAAGCAACTACATGAAGATTCCAACAGTGGTTTTCAGGTTTTACACAAAAAGTACATCCTGCAGTATACACTAAACAAGAAACACTATCTACCAACTAAATGTACATGCCTGCTCCAAACTCAATCTATTATTCATTACCCACTGAGGGAAACTATTTGTACCTATAAGCTAAGGCTGCATTATCCAAAAGTTGAAGAAACTGAAATTTCGCCTAGGTCGCTAAAGATTCACATACTACAACATAACTCATAAAAGCTAAAATTAAGCTGATGATGAGCTGATGAAAGAGAAAGTCCAATGCAGTTTACTCCATGCAATTTATCATGTTCTAGAGTAATCAATCGCATAAGGGGTGCTAAGGTGTTATTAGTTTGTCAAAAGATCCAGACCTGGTTATACTTCATTGTTCGTTCTCCTCTGCAAGGAGCACCAGCTTTTATCACACCTGTTGCGAGACCCACGGAGAAGTCAGCGATGAAAGAGTCCTCTGTTTCTCCACATCTATGAGATGTCACCACACCCCACTGGGCATCCCTTGCCATTTTCACCACTTCAATGGCTTCTGTTACTGTACCAATCTGATTCACCTGTATCACCGTATGCACATTATGTCTTTGTCATTCTTAGGCAATAGCAATCATACAAGACTAGCACAGATAATTCATGTACATAGCACAGACAACATACCTTGAGAAGAAGGGCATTACAAGACGACTCCTGTATTGCCCGCTCAACACGTTTTGAATTTGACATCAACAAATCATCACCTACCACCTGCTAGAGTTCAACAGTGAGAATTTAGACAAGGAAAATAATTGGGTCTCTCTCTTTAAAAAATTGTTTCTGTGAAAAGAATAAGAAGACGTCTGATCTGAAACAACACAAAATCTATGTTAGGGGAACCGAGTTGGACCTGACATATTCCAAGACTGGAAAAATACTTGGTGTGTTCCCAGTCCTCCTTGTCAAAAGGGTCTTCTATAGACACAATTGGATACTCTGACCCAACAAGGAGACCAAACACAGAATAAGGTCGTTAGAATACTAAAATAGATACAAATTATCTTGCAGACAAGCAGACATACCATTACAAAGTTCTTTGTACATCTCTATCATATCTTCCGCTGACTTGAAATTCTGCCCAGATTTATTTGGAAAGTTGACATCTAGATCATACTTGGTACCTGTGAAGGAAAGAACAATTCTCAAGGTTAGAAAAATCCAGGAAAAGTAAAAATAGTGAAAAAATTGCAAAAATCAGGATATCGATAGGTTACACATGTGATGATTTAACATCTTTTTTGTGTCACCAGCCAATTGTGAATAAAAAAAATGCCTAGAACCAAACAGAGACTACCAATGACTAAAAAATAGCAGCACAAAACCAGTTTGCTAAGAAGATGGGTATTACCTAAACAAAAATTAGTGGCAGCAACATCAATTGCTATCTTTATCTTATCACTGTACCCTGTTCGATTGATAGCTTCTTTTACAAGCTCCAAACCCTCCTTGAGGCTGTATAAAGTTGCAAGTAAGTATACAAGGCACTAAGCCAAGAAACAATAACATGAGATTCTCAATTTGACAAATGACGCCACAAATATCTTTAGAATCTATCGTATAGATGCAAGCAAATCAGACATCACAGAGGAAAAAATACGTACCTCGAGATATCTGGAGCAAGTCCACCATCTTCACCAACATTACATCCCAAACCACCATTCTTTTCTGTAATGACAGCCTGCCATAAACAGCAATAGATAATTCTCACCTTTAAATACAAATTGACAGATGTAAATATAAAAGTAACTTCCAGAAAGCCATATATCTTTGAAAATTGACCTTCAAATGATGATACGTCTCAGATCCCCATTGCAGGGCCTCCTCAAATCTACTTGCTCCAATTGGGAGAATCATAATTTCCTAACAATATATGAACAGACAACAATCATCACATATATAAATGAAATAACTGATAATCAAAAGCATTCTTGAAGGAGCAAGACTAAAAGATGAAATAAAAATTTGAATAGAGACAACAAGCATCACATATGTAAATGAAATTACTTGAAATCCAAAACATTTATGAAGATATTTGAGGAGCAAGGGTTAAAGATGAAAAAAATATGAGAAGGCAGGCTTAATAGCGAAGTTAACGTTGAATACCTGAATGGCAAAAGTATTCGATGCATGCTTCCCGCCACTCAAAACAGTGAAGGCAGGTACAGGTAACACCATGTTTGCTCTGCCACTAAGATCAGAAAGGTGCTTGCACAGAGGGACCTGATACGCAAGTTCAATAAGGATCTCCTAACTAGACAAGGCATGGAATACATAAGATACAAGAAAGTATTGTGAAGACTTTGGTACTTCTTTCTCAGCAGCTCCAGCCTTGCATGCAGCAATTGAAACAGCTAGTATAGCATTAGCCCCTAGTTCATTCTGCAAGATATTTAAATCAAATAAATCGCAAGGAAAACACAAGATGAATGTTCCAATCCTAATATTTTCCAAACACAAAGACAGCATAGTTCCCACCAACCTTCTTTTCAGTTTTGTCTAAATCAATCATGGCCTGGTCGATTTGACCTTGAAGTTTCGGGTCCATACCAATCAATGCCTCTGAAATCTTGTCATTAATGTTCTTAACAGCTTTAGCCACACTGTTTCCAAGATACATTCCTTTGTCCCCATCACGTAGTTCTATAGCTTCATATCTGGAATCAGTAAACCAGATTCTTCTTAGCAGGCTTATCAATTTAGAATGCCGTCAATCAAATAAGGATTATGAAATGTGAAATCAGAATTATGCATCAACCAAATTAAAAGACACCATCACCAATACATACAGGAAGAAGCAAACAAAATGAGAGTTAGAAGAAGGATATAATTGAATTCTCACGTTCCAGAAGAATCACCACTGGGAACAGAAGCACGAAAGACGCCTTTGTTAGTGTGGAGATCAACTTCAACTGTTGGGATTCCTCTGCTATCAAGGATCTGCCTTGCCTTCACCTTCGTTATCACAGATGATACAGCTTTCTTCATATGATTAGCCTGCACTTTTTTTTCCAACTCACCATAAGTAATTTTTTTTTTGGAGAATTCAAAATTGCACATCGACGATGCAAAGCCAAAAATCAGTACTGGGAAAATTCGAAGGAAAACGTACGATGAAGAGAACGGGATCTGAGGTTTTAGCCCTAACGGCGGCATTAACGGCGTCTTCGATTTTCCGAGAGAGCATGTGTTTGTCTAAGTACTCTTGCACAGACATCTTCTTCTTCTTCTCACTCCTTCCAATACGATATCTTCTTCTTCGATTTCGAATCTTCTGGAAACTTTTCGATGAACAATTTCGAATCGTCAATCAAGCAAGTTTGAATCTGACATTCATTTTCCGATTTGCTGTGTGTGTTTTTGGTTTAGGTTCCGGTTCAGGATCCAAGAAGCATATTCAAAATCAATACGACGACGTTTCGTTTTAACCAAGCATGCGTGTCGTCTGTGGGTTTTGCTAGACCACATCACCCCGTTTTTTCTTTTCAATATCTAATCAATTACGACAGTACGGTTATGGAGTTTGTTGGGAAGAATAAAGCCCATCATGATAACGGGCCCATAAGAACTCTCTCTCACGTGCGTTTGCCAGGTTGGATGGAACGGCTTTTTTAACCTATCTCAAAGCACGTGCGGCGCCGTTTTAGTAACTGCTCCGTTAATAGAATCCAGCTGTCTGTCATTCACTCACAGAAACAGATTTTTTTTTTCGAAATTCAAAAACTCTTTATTCACGAGCCATTAATTTTTTGAATTTTGCCACCCGTTGCCACCTCGATTTACGTGGCATTCTCTAAACCGTCGATCTCGTTTTGAATCACCAAATATTAGCCGTTAAAACCTCCTTTTCTTTATAAATTGGACCCTTGGCTTCCTCTATCTCTCTCCTCAAAAAGATCTTCTCTGCTTCTTCCCTTTTTCAAATTCTCTCTCTCTCTCGCTTTTGTAGATCCAGTTTTTAGGGTTTTTTTTTTTTTTTTATTTCTCGGTGAGCGAAGATGCGTGAGATTCTTCATATCCAGGGAGGTCAGTGCGGAAACCAAATCGGTTCCAAGTTCTGGGAAGTGGTTTGCGCCGAGCATGGGATTGATCAGACGGGACGGTACCAGGGAGATTCCGATTTGCAGCTCGAGAGGGTTAACGTCTACTACAACGAGGCGAGTTGTGGAAGGTACGTTCCTCGCGCTGTTCTAATGGATTTGGAGCCTGGAACCATGGACAGTGTTAGATCTGGACCCTACGGTCAGATCTTTCGACCGGATAACTTCGTCTTTGGTCAGTCCGGTGCCGGGAATAACTGGGCGAAAGGTCACTACACTGAAGGCGCTGAGCTTATTGACTCCGTCCTTGATGTTGTTCGCAAGGAGGCTGAGAATTGTGACTGCCTTCAAGGTAAATTTCTTATTTCCTCTGCCTTATTTAGGGTTTTGGATCTGTAAAATTAGGTTGACCATCGCTAGTGTTTGATTGGGTTTAGGCTTGCGGTTTCTGATTTTGAACTGGTAATTGCGGATTAGGTTGCTTATGGTTTTTGATTTTGGTTCGGTTTACAGGGTTTCAGGTGTGTCATTCCTTAGGGGGAGGAACTGGTTCTGGAATGGGGACTTTGTTGATATCGAAGATCAGGGAGGAGTACCCTGACCGTATGATGCTGACGTTCTCTGTGTTCCCATCTCCTAAGGTGTCTGACACTGTTGTGGAGCCTTACAACGCAACACTATCTGTGCACCAGCTTGTTGAAAACGCTGATGAGTGTATGGTTCTTGACAACGAAGCCTTGTATGACATTTGCTTCCGTACACTCAAGCTTAGCACTCCAAGTTGTAAGTATCACAAGGCCTTCTTAACTTTATATATCAATCAGTATTGTTGACTTGTCTCTGTGGTTCGACTTGTGTCTGCGGATGTGATCAAAGCGTTTGTCTTCTCAATGTTTCAAATCATATTCTTGTTCAATCAATATCACTATTGTTACTGTCGTTGTGGTTTTAAGGGTTGATTTGTCTCTGTGGTTCTACTGTGTTTGTTATTTGATGCATAGTTTATTCATAAGTATGATGTGTAATGCTATAAATTGGACATGGTGCCTGCTGTTGTGATAGTCTTCTCAATGTTTCAAATCATATCCTTGTTCAATCAGTATCACTATTGTTACTCTGTCGTTGTGGTTTGAAGGGTTTATTGTTTGATGCTTAGTTATTCATAAGGGTTTTCAGATGTGGGATTAGTCTTCCTTGATGTTTCCAAAGGCTTTAAAATCAGATAAAGGTCTTTCGTACATTCACTATACTTACCTTGAAACTTCACTCACATACTTTTTGTTTGTCTTCTGAACTGTGCAGTTGGTGATCTGAACCACTTGATCTCTGCAACCATGTCTGGTGTAACATGCTGTCTTAGGTTCCCCGGTCAACTGAACTCTGATCTTCGAAAGCTAGCTGTGAACCTGATCCCATTCCCTCGTCTTCACTTCTTCATGGTGGGTTTCGCTCCTCTCACCTCTCGTGGATCTCAGCAGTACCGTAACCTCACTGTCCCAGAACTGACTCAGCAAATGTGGGATGCCAAGAACATGATGTGTGCTGCTGACCCAAGACACGGTCGTTACCTCACTGCTTCAGCTATGTTCCGTGGTAAGATGAGTACCAAGGAGGTCGATGAACAGATGCTCAACGTTCAGAACAAGAACTCCTCCTACTTTGTGGAATGGATCCCAAACAACGTCAAATCAACCGTCTGTGACATTCCCCCTACTGGCTTGAAGATGGCTTCAACATTCATCGGTAACTCAACATCGATTCAAGAGATGTTCAGGCGTGTCAGCGAACAATTCACAGCTATGTTCAGGAGAAAGGCTTTCTTGCATTGGTACACAGGTGAAGGTATGGATGAGATGGAGTTCACTGAAGCTGAAAGCAACATGAACGATCTTGTCTCTGAGTATCAGCAGTATCAAGATGCCACGGTTGATGAAGAAGGTGAATATGAAGACGAAGAAGCTGAGTACGAGCAAGAAGAAGCCTATTGAAGAAACATAACATTAAAAAACACCTCAACTACCTGTTGCTGTTTACTTTTTAAACTTTTTCTTCTACTAAGTTTTTATAGTTTCTGTAACTATATCGCTTGCGTTATTAGTTTTATCCTTTATGTACTCTGCCTAGGCTAAGAGGATTTATCAATATTCAAACAATCTATTTTGCTATAACAAAAGAAAGAACCATCCTTATTTCTTTGTTCCATATTATCTGTTCGTTGTTAATGATTGCGTATTGCGTTCTTAAGAGTGTGTAGGCTAAGAGTACTTTGGTGTTGGATTGTGAAACGAATCAATTTTTAAGGATAAATCTGGATTTAAGATCAAAACAGAATACAAATTGTTTATTTCATAAAATCAGTTGCTTTCAATGTCCATGGACCCAAATAGTTCCCTCTGCCTCTGAAGCTCTTCCGCAGCCTTCTTCACCTTACGCTCTTCTTCAGCCTTATACTCGGTAACAGCCTTGTCAAAAACGCTTCTCACATGTCTGTTCATTTGCATGAGCTCTTGACATGCATCTTTGAAAACTTCCTTCGCTGGGTCGCCTAAAAAAAACCACAAAGCCAACAAGTATTTCTTTGTTAGACACAGACAAAAAGAGTTCCTGATAGAGTGAGTAACATGACCTTTGAGAACAAGGCTTTGAAAGCAGTTACCTGTAGTCTGTACCCGGATATTGACCTTTTCAAGGGAAGGATGCGGGATGGTGTATGCACCCACGGTTACTCTCGGACTACAGAATTAAACAATAGCAATGGTTGGTTAGTGACATAATCATTTATCACCACAACATGAATGTAATTGCAAACAAAAATCACAATACATTGGCCACAAACATAGAAATGTGCACAATCGATTGTTCAATATCTAAAATCTCTTCACCTATAACATGAATGCAAAAATGAAATTGCATTATCAATTCCAAAAACCTTGTTACTAAGATGATGGGTGGAGGTTGAATAGCAAGTAATAACATTTTTTTCTAAATCCTTGGCAAACAATGGATAGAAGAACCTCTAATCACATAAACATGAATGTAACCAACATTTACTCAAAATCAAGTTCACAATCACAGCATTACAAGCACACACATTGGTTCAATTACTATTAAATCCAATCTCAAACTGACAATTCACTAGATTATCTTCAAAACAACTCATAACAAATTAGCAGAGGCTTATGGTGGGTACAGACAGGTCACAGGCTCATTCTTAATGACAGACCCTATGAACTCAATAGTAAGCATTAGAGAGTCAAGAACTAAGTGTCTTGTCTAGTAAAGCATTAGACGGCCATGAACTTACATAGCTTCTTCTTCTATTACTACAATAACAGATTCAGAGGGATTTTAAGAGGAAGATACTAACTCTTGGTTTAGCACGAATCGAACAGCATTAGCAAGTGTGTGATCTTCTTCCCCTAAAGTAAACGTAGCATGGCTATTATCCTTGAACGAACCGTGCTCCATATCTCTCTCTCTTTCAGCTTCTTTTGCTACTAAATTTCTCTGGAGAATTCAAAAATCAAAATCGACCACCAACTAGAAAAAAAAAAACAAACAAAGAAAAAGAACGAATTCAATTAAAATTAAACCAAACCCACAAAGAAAAATTCGAAATTGATGTAAATTTCTCCAAGAAATCAAAGCTGTGCGAGTAGAGAGAAAGAAGAAGATACCTTCAATTGAAATTTGCTAAAACCCTAAAAGCTCCATTAGGGAAAGACTCGGCGTCTTTTTAGTCGTAGAGAAGCTTAGTATAATTACATATATGCCCTTCTATTGATGACGTGTCGTCTTATGTCTCTTAAACCCTAATTCGGGCTGTCTAGTCTAGCAAAAAAAAAAAAAAAGAGAAGCCTTTGTTGTTCGTTAGTTAACCTCTCTCTTCTTCACACAATCTAATCCCATTTGAGAAAGTAGGGATCTTTGATCTTCAAATTCAAGTCTTGATTTATAAAGTTTCGATTTTTACGAATCTTTAATCTGTCTTTTTTTTTTTCCAGGTAGTGCTAAAAAAAAAAAAATGGCTGCTCCAACTCCTAGTCCTATTCCCGTCGGCGTTACAAAGGAACAGGTTCGGTTTTGGTCTCGTCCTTTGTTGTTAATATATCTTAAAGCTCCGATCTTTGATTTAATTAGACAATGGAGCTTAAGTTTTTAGCTGTCTCTATGATTGACATAGTAGATTTCAAGCAATGCTTAGGGTTGAATTGTATCTGCTTGACTCAGATCTTTAAGCATTTATTGTACGAAGTAGATTTGGTTTGGTGTTCTCAAGTTTCTCATTTTGATTTTGTTCTCTTTGATTGAATCAGGCGTTTACTATGGCACAAACGGAGATGGAGTATCGGGTGGAACTCTTTAACAAGTACTGAATTAAAACCCCCTATTTGTTTTTTTTTCGTTATAAAATTCGATTGTCTAGTATAAAGATTTGAGATTGATGCAGTCACATTTTGATTGGTAATTGATACTAGGTTGAGTTTGTTTTGATCACATTGTGACTGCTTTCATGCCAAACACCGTTGTAATGCTTGAATTGGTTTTCTTATTTTGGTAGACATGTAGATGGTTATTAAACTTTGATAACCTTGACTTGGGTGGTGGTGTTCTGTTAATTTGCTAAGTCCTGTGTCATTTGTTGAGATAGCAAGTTCATGGTGACCGATCTCCTGTGATTCCTTGGGTTAGATGTTATGCCAAACGTCGCGTCTTTTTATATATTTCCTTCTGATAAGTGATAAGCCTTGTTCTTTGATGCAGGCTTGCTCAAACATGCTTTAATAAATGTGTGGATAAAAGGTAAAAAAGCCTTTTTCTCTTTTTAATGTTCTCTAATGATCTCTTAGTTCTTGTCTGCATTGTTGGGGGACCTTTTAAGCTGAGATTGTTTACAAAATCGATCTGATTCCCAGGTACAAGGAAGCTGAGTTAAACATGGGTGAGAATAGTTGCATTGACCGTTGTGTTTCTAAGTACTGGCAGGTAAAGCTCTTGTCTTAGTTAAAGTTAAACAAAGCAATGAACGATTCTTACTTCAAATCTCTCATAGTTGAACATAATTTATTCAAAATTTATACTGATGTTGTCTTCATATAATCGTTTTCAGGTAAATGGAATGGTTGGACAGCTTCTAAGTGCTGGCAAGCCTCCGATGTAATTCAGTTTAAAGACAATTATGTTAGAGACCAAACGATCCATGGAGGGAACAAAACTCTGTTTTTTGTTTTTCTAAAGCTTTAAGGCAATCTTGTTTTTATTGTCAAGGGAGTCGCATTACATTTTTGGCGCTGATTTGGACAAATTATGCAAATTCTCTGTGAACCCATTATTCTAAAGGGATGAAATGAAATAACAAAATCAAAATCCACGAAACACATCTATTAATGAGTTGTATAATTTGTATTTGCACTTCGAACAAAGAGAAGAGAACTGTGTGTATCCTATATTGTAGCTTGAAACTGAGAAATTTCTGTTTAGTTTATGACTAACATGCAGAAAACCAGCACAGTTTCTAACTAAGATTCTGCTCTGAGAATTTGAGATTGGAGAGAACATCAATGATCATCTGCTACGTTGTTCTCGTTTAGAAGTCTCTGATGATCCTCTTTGCTCCTGTTCTTACTATCCTTTGTACTTAGTGGAAGTAAAGGCGTCTGGGAAGGTCCACTAGAACGCTCAGCCATTTCTGCAATCAGATATACGTTCACAGTTACTTCAACAATGAACAAACTGACCAGATCATGTGTCAAATCTAAAACTGGCAAATAGCAGAGACTAAACTACGAAATGGTCTGGAAATCTGGAATAGCTACGACGCTTATTTAGCACTGTAATGATCTGATTTACGGTAAGTAACAAGGTAACTATTACAGTTGGGCACATAAATTGTCAAAGCAGTCTCACGTTTCTGCAAATATATATTATGTGCACAGAAAATAAACAATATGGTTTGCTTAATCATTTGGGAGGATGATTGAGTTCTTGAAGAATACCTGGAAGTCTGCTGTCAACGTAGAACATCACAAGGTTCACAGTATACCTGCAGAAGAAAATGTCAAGATAATTTAAGAAACAAACTGATATTTGATTTCATCTTTTTTATTCTGACCATGCAACAACAATGTCAACTGTGTAATGTTTCCTTGATGCTATAATCAATAGGCTTTGTACAACTGCCATAAGCCAAGCCAAATGCTTGATCCACCTGGGAATTTGACATACATGAGATGTAAAAAATCTTGTTACAAAGGATGAACTTTTGTAGAATGATTTATATGAAACAGTACCTTCGTGTGCCGTATCTTTGATATGTGCGTACAAAGACTAAAGTGAATATCGTATGTGATGAAAATATTAGATCTCCACAACCATATATCACTCCATCAGGAACTGCATTTTGAACACAAACCTTAATCACATGCCACTTTATGACTTAATTCTGTACCAACTAAAAATTTGCATAAAGATGTAATCCAAACTAACAGTTAATCAAGAGTACTTCAAGAACATTCTTTGGAGGCGGAATCTTGGCAAGCTTGGAGCCCTAATAGAGAAATTTGATATACCAGTGGAGAAATAAATCAGTACACAGCCAAAAAGAAGTCACAACTAAGAAACCAACGCCTTGAGAATCTTACCTCTCGACAATCATAGTTCGGCCCAGGAAGCTGTGTTGCAAAGAATGTAATGATCCTCAGACTTTGAGAAGCCTGAAAACATATGAAAGCTTAAAACACCTCTGACAAAACTAAACTAAAAACAGATTGTATCTTCTGTGTATGTATATAAATAGAAGAATCAGTGTAGTGGAAATGCAACTTACTGCTAAATAAACAAAAACTCTGCACCATATCAAAACTGTACAAATCTTTTTACTGTGGGAAACAAAAGGATGAAAGGTCCACTGCAATCAAGGTATTAGCTAACCATATTAATCCATTACAGCGAGTTGAAGGAAAAACAAAAGAAACAGATACTTTAGAGTTAAAAACTTACCAAGACAAACGATCCAAAGATAGTGACAAACACAGTTTCACTAACAAAGGCTTTGTCTTGCCCAAGCGCCTGGGAAGAACACATATCATTTACCAAACAAATCAGAGAGAGCTATGATACAGAACAAAAAGTTGATAAGAAAAAAGTCAAAGCAAGCATACTAACTGGAAGAATAAAGAAACCAGCATCTTGTAGCGTTGGACCAGGTCGGTGTAAGTAGTGAACTCCATGAGCAGCAAGTCCATGAATGTACTGATATGAGAGGGACCAAACAAAACAACAATGTAAATAGGATTTTATATACTGAACAGCATAACTAGTTGATCTATCACACCACTTAGCTTTAATCATTTCACCAACAACATTGCAAGACTATAATCTGAACATGAAATTTTCCAGCTCAAGAGAGACCCAAATCAACATTAAAATTAGGTGGATGAAGGGTAGGGGAGCTATAGAACAACCTGAAATACAAGTCCAGCGAGAACAAGCTTCCATTTTTCTGCAAGGAGGGAAGCTTCTAACGTCGCTTCTGAGTAAATTCGTCTCCATAGCTTCACACACAAACCATTGGAAGGAAAAAAAATGAAAAAAACCTTCGGAGTAAAAGCTTCTAATGTCGCTTCTGAGTAAATTGCTTAAACTAAACAATTTCAAAAACAAAGAGACGACAACGGCAGGAAAAAAATGAAAAAAAACCTTCGGAGCCTCGCGATCAACGTAAAGGGGCATGTTTAAGATTGAGGATGAACATTAATCTTTGCAGCAAGATCAAACAAATGAAAGTGCTTCTTCTATAGAAACAGAACCTCGATCCGCAGATGTCACATACGAATCAGACCGACCAGTTTTAATTTCACCTGTATTCGATACGAAAATTATTCCCTAATGAACAACAATTTTTCAATAAGGAATCGATTTCAAATGGGTCTCTTTTTGTGTATGTTGTCGGAGAAAAAGGACTCAGCTTTTTGTGCAATCTACGCCAAAAAAAAAAAAAAAAAAAAGGCAAAAACTTTTTTGTTGTGCCAATTCTGTAACCGCTCAATTAGTACTCCTCCTCAAACAGTATCTAAATATATATATATATATTTAAAGGCAGGATTAGTACAACAGGTGCTGTGGTGTAGTGGTTATCACGTTTGCCTTACACGCAAAAGGTCTCCAGTTCGATCCTGGGCAGCACCATCTTTTCACTTTGTTTTCTTTTGATTGTTTAGTTTACGTTTCTTTATTCTTTTTATATATATCTTTTGTAACAAATTCAGTGTCGTGGGTTTCAAGGCTTTTTGGCCAATATGGGTTGCATCGTTTCTTCTCCGAAAATTAAACCGGCGAGAAAAGGGTTGCCCGAAAACCGTCCGTGCTTCCATACACTTCCATCAGAAAGAAGAATAGCTGATGATGATGGTCATGATGATCAAGCCCCATAATAAAGGTTTCAGAATTGTTTAAGATGAGTGATACTTTCTTTTAGGTCCCAAGGAGATGAAAAGAGAAGAAAGCGTTCTTGTTGCTAATCGGGGGAGGAACATTCAGTAAGGTGTTCAAAGCTAGAGATCTTCTTCGTAACAAGACCGTAGCTTTGAAGAGAATCCGGTTTGATCTCAACGATTCAGAAAGCATCAAGTGTATAGCCAGAGAGATCATAATCCTGCGCAAGTCGGATCATCCCAATGTCATCAAACTCGAAGGGTTAATGCTTGTCGAGTACGATTCCTCTACCCTCTACCTGATCTTTGAGTCCATGGAGCATGACCTCTTCTTGGGACACTCTTCATTACTCGGTGTCCAATTCTCAGAACTCTTCATTACTTGGTGTCAAATTCTCAGGTTAAATGTTACATGGGGCCGCTCTTAAGAGGGCTTGATTGCCGACAAAAAAAAAAAAAGAGGGCCAATATCTTTATTTTATTCCTCCAATAGTGCAGTGCATAACTCAGCCCAAAAAAACACTTATTTGGGTGGAAAAATTTGACAAATCCACACCACCACACTAGTTCAACGGTTGCCACAGAAGGGTTCAAAGGAGAAGCTGAAAACGTCAGGGACCTCCCAAGGAGATTTCTTCAATGTGATCTTTGACGAGTTTCTCGAGGCCATAGAAATCAGGTCCACTGAAGCTTGTGAAAGCTTCTAGCTTGTCAAGCGCACCCGCCTGAATGTAAAAGCTATGAACTTAAGGAAGTCCCAAACCGGGAAAGTAAAGTGGTTCCAGTTACAAAGTTTACCTCATCGAAGACCTTAGCATATAAAGACAAGGCAACAGGAGCGCTGTAAATACCAGCACATCCGCATGATGATTCTTTTCTAGTCCGTTCATGTGGAGCACTATCTGTACCGAGGAAGAACTTCTTGCTTCCACTAGTTACAGCTTTAACAATGGCTTCCCCTGTCAATGAAGTAAAAGCAACGACCTTCATAAAGCTGCTGAAAGAAATGAAATCTTAATGTTCTTAAGGAAAGTGAAGAACATACGTACGGTGTATTTCTCTTTTGAGAACCGGAAGACAGTAGTTGTGAGGTTGTAATCCACCTTGGAAAAGAGCATTTCTGTTGAGAAGGAGACAGTATAAAAGACAAAAAACAAAAATTGCAAGTCTAATGTGCTTTGTGATTTGTTTACTAGCAAAGGCATGTTTTATTTGGCCATCTCTTCTAGTACCGGTAAGCATTTTCCAAAAAGGTCCGTGACACCATCTTGAGGGTTGGTTGTTGCTCCAGCAGGGTACAACTTCACCGGATAGACCACACCACTTTCCCCTTAAAAACGAGCATATATATATGAGCATAAACTAAACAGTTGCAAGTAGAATAAGTGTTTTTTTGTCAACTAAACAGATGTGGTGGTGTGGTCAACGTCAGATACATTAAACTATACACCAACAAAAACCAAAACAGTAATGTGAAGAAAGACACACACCAACAATTATAATCAAAATCATACAGCTGCAAAACAAGGGAAAAACAAATAATTGTCAGAAAGTTAAATGACCTGTGTGGGGAACAACAGCTTGAAGAAGATCACTGTCACGGAGATGAAGATGCCAATCATCAGGTTGAGTGATTGTGAGTTTCATTCTTACTGCTCTTGGCTTCACTTTCTTACAAGATGTGTCAAACTTCAGTTTCTGAGATCCAAACCCCTAATACAGGAATAAAATTTTAGGTTGTCACAAGACTTTTACAGATGCATATGGACAACAACTATATGTTTCTACTACCAATAAAAATAAAGCTGAAAATTGAGTCACGTGACCTGAATAAACTGGCCTACAATTGAGTCAAGCAAGAGTGAGGGGAGGCGGAGACACAGTACATATGTACACTACAAGGAGAAACCAGTCTTTAACATGTCAAAATCTCAAGGCTTTGCAAGATTCACCTGCAAATAAGAGACATTCAACGAGTGAACCAACCATTGATTTGATTTGTACTCCGTCAACAAAAGGTTACCATTGTGTTAACGAAATGGAGCCAGATGGTTCCAGTCAGATGTCAGAATCGATTTTGGATTAAAACACGACGTTTAGTCCCCTATATTTTACCATTCAGATTCAATTTAACTTTTTTACTATTGTTTTTTTCTTTGAATTTTGGTGTTCTTCCTATACACTCTTTATGATGGAATAAAACAGAGAGATACTAGTTCACAAACACAAATGGTAACAAGTGGATTCGTCGAACTCCTAATCATTATAACAATGCTGGCGCAGAATGAAAATGAGAAGCTGCGGCACCAAAAAGTTTCTCACGTTGTCTTCAATAGAAAAGAATGGAGCTGAAGCCAACAAGATAGATACTAAAAAGGAGAAGATCGAACATGTTGATTCAAAGATTGTGAAGCAGAAGCAATAGTCTCGAAATCAAAAAACAAGAAGAAGTAAGAACACTACCCGGAAGTGGTGAATCAATTGGAGACAGAGACTTCATCATCCCAAATCACATACAAGAAAAGACGAAGCTGAGACTAGTTGAGACTGTGGAAAAACAGAATCGGAGACCAGAGCTTGAAGATGAGTGTCATAACGCCAAAAGAAAGATTCGACCTCAGAGTTTACTAGCTTGCCTGCCAAACAAAGAATGACGACCTTCTGCTATAACCTCACCGGTCCTCTGGTTTCTCACAACAACAAGTGTTCCTTTATAACGTCCTCTCTCGCCTAACAATCTCGACGTTACCTCCAACTCCTCCTGAAAGTATATCATTTCCATTTCAAAATCATATCTCTCTCTCTCTCTCTCTAATCCCATTCTATGAAACCTTTCAGAAAGGGTCAAATAAACAAAAAAAAGGGAGTTGAGGAGACATACACCGAGCTTAGCTGTAGAAAGGAATGCAATAGACATGTCCACAGAAACAGAAGGAGGTAAGCCTTCGATTTGTACAAGCGCTCCACCAACTTCATCCACAAGATTCGCAATCGCACCATTAGCTAGATTCCCGTCTCTATCCTGCCTTCATCAGAACTTAAAAGTTGATCAAACACCATATCAAAGGGAAAACAACAATTGAGTTTCTCTGCCAAGATACAAACAACAATTACAAGGAGATCTAAACAAATCTAAACAACAATTGAGTTTCCTCTCCTTGATTCTAAACAATTAACATGTGACTACAATGTGCATAAACATTTCTTTTGTGTAGCAAAAATACAATTAGACAATGGCTTCACAACAACTTCAGCGAATACGGTTCAGATGAGAAAACGGCTCAGGTACTACTACTTTTTTTGGAGCAGCTTTTTTGGCAACCTCTGGTACTCCAAAGACGTTCCAAAACATCAGTCTCTCATCTGCTGCTGCAGAAGCTACAGTACAACCATTCGGACTCAGGGCCGTATATAGAACAGGTGATGTGTGACCATTGAGCTCAGCCATTTTCACCATAGATGGGTACTTCCAAAGTGTAAGCTGGTTCTGAGTAAACCCATGTGAGCTAAGCAACTCTCTTTCCTTGTTGCTCCATAACAAAGAAGAAACTTGAGAGCCAGTTTCTACCGTGTTCAAGCAAGCTCCTGTCCTAGTATTCCAGAACTTGATTCTCCCATCTCTCTCACCGCCACCAGTTGCAAGCAAATTCGTTTGGAAAGGGCACCAAGCAAGAGCTTTAACTGCAGATGTGTGCTCTACAAGCATGTGCAGCCACTGAGTACTACTAGAACGGTCCCATATATTAACCACATTGTCGTTGCCACCAGTTGTCCAGATCCTGACCACTTCAACCCACAAACTTCTAAAGTGTGACCCCTGTACGTTTTGACAACGTGTGAACTAACCCGTACGTCGTTGTTGATGATCTTCCCATCCGTTCCTCCCGCTGTCAAGATGTGATCGTTCCATGCCAACGATCCTACTCTAGAGGCGTGACCAGACTCCATCGTTCTCACTCTACGACATTCAACACAATCCCAAATCTGGACTTGAGAGCTGTTAAGCCCAACAGCAAGATAACGACCATCTCCTGCCCAGTTGATACTTGTGACAGAGGTCCTTTATCTTCATCAACAGTGACAAGCTCAGTGACAGGTCCCTTAGAAGCATCCCAGAGATAAACAGTATGATGCAATGCAATGGCTAAAACGTTATCACTGCCCCAGTCAAGCAAGTTGAGATAAAAGTCATCGGCCAAGTCAGGAACATCCAACATTCTCTCGCAAGTCTTAGGGATGTGTCTAGGCGGCTTACGCTGCTGTTGGTAAAGCGAAGAAGAAGAAACAGAGCTGTGAAGAGTTGCCACTGGAGTTGGAGTTTGAGATTTGTTCCTAAAAGCAAGAATACGAGTGCGATTGAGATTCATGGCCTCAGCTAATCGTTTCTTATAAGCTTCTCTCGATGGTGAGCTTACCTTTGTTGCCTGATGATCATCGTTCCTGTTTGGTGGTTTTTCCATAAGCTGCGAGTAGGCAAAGTCAAAATCCATGGCTGATCTATTCGGAATGAATCTGTCAAGCTGCACACATAAAAAACAAAATCAATCAGTCCAATTCAATTCATCATCAAAACACGAAATTGATAATCAAAACACGAAATCAATCAATTGAAACCCTGAATCCTGAAGAACAGAACAAAGCCACAAAACACGAAATCAATTGATATTAAAGCAACGCAAGTTCAAAACCCTAAATCCCGAAGACATTAAAGCAAGGCAAGTTCAAAACCCTAAAATCCCGAAGAATAGAACAAAGCCCAAAAAAAAATCGAAAACCCTAATTTTTTTAGCCAAAACTTACGTTTTCTTTGGAGGTATCTCTAGGGAGAAAGGATCGCTGAATTGGGCATCGAGCCATTGCCTTCAAGTAGGAGGAACCCATTATACAAAAAAATCACAAAAGAGAAACAACAACAACGAGCGATTGGTTAAGGGGTTAGAAGAGAAGATCTAACAATAGAAACGAAACGAAACCCTAGTCGAAATAGTAAACTAAACGAATCCTGCAGAGAATGAAGCAAACGTTTAAGTAAAAATTGGATCGGTAGAGAGAGAGAGAGCCAGAGAGAGGTGATTTGATGAGGACTGAGAAGAGAAGTGATTAAGACGGCAATCGCTATTTCTATACACCACCACCACTTTATAAAGCCTTTCTTTTTTATAATTGGTCGGTTATTTCCGGTTTATTGATTTGTTTTAAATTTAATTGTGGTTTAATTCGGTTTACGTATCCACTTGTTGTTGGTTTGATTCCCTCTGTTCGTTTCCCAGTCAGTCAGTCATCTTCGTCATGTTCGAGAGAGAGACTGACGAAATCAAATTCAGGAAGGTTGAGAAAGAGAGAATACTGAGAGATCATGAATGAGGCTGATGGATGGGGAACGTTCTGATTTCCCAATCAATCATATGCGAGTCTTGTCTCGGTGACAATCCTTTACGTTCGAATGGTAAAACTCTTCAACTTCCAATCTCTCCTTTTTTCTTCTTCATCCATTGTTAAGTTCGTACTCGTTGTTGGAGCTGTTGATTTTGAGTGTTGGAGCTGCAGTTTTAGTGATTTCTGATTTTAGGGTTTAGGAAATTTCGGGGAAAAGTCAAAACCTTTTTGGCTACTTCGAATTGATGATATCTGTAAATTATGTTAAGACCCCAAATTTGATTGCAGAGAATGATGATGTTATGATACTTATGACTGTATGTTTTTGGTATTGATATGTGATTCATGTTTGATTAGGAATGCAAGATCTGTACCCGACCTTTCACGGTGTTTAGGTGGCGACCTGGGCGGGATGAGAGGTTCAAGAAGACTGAAGTTTGTTAGACATGCTGCAAGCTGAAGCATGTATCTCAAGTTTGTCTCTTGGATAAACTGAGTATGGTCTTCCGGTTCAGGTCAGAGACACGGCGCTCAACATTAGTACTCATGATTCTATCCCAAAGAGTGCTGTGAACCGGGAGTTTTTTGCTGAAGAGCATTATCGAAAGGTATGGTTGCCTCTATCTATGTCCAAGCTTGGAATCTGATGAATAGTTTTCTTCTGAGTCTTGATTTGGTTTGAAATGTGGCAATACTACAGTTATGAGATCCTGTTGAAAAGCTTGATTTTATAGTGGCTTTATTGAAATGATCTTACTTTCTTCTATGCAGACGAGAGAGCTGAACTAGATTACGAGTCTTCTTTTGGGAAGATTCGATCTAATGATACCATTCGTATGCTTCAAAGAACAACGCCATACTACAAAAGGAACCGAGCACATGTTTGTAGTTTCTTCATCAGGGGAGAGTGTACAAGAGCTGCTGAGTGTCCATACCTTCAGGAGAGTTGTCCCAGCAGAACATTAAAGACCGTTACTATGGGTTACCAAACTACTGGCTTTCATTTTCTTCCCGCAGTTTCTTGATTTGGTATTTCCTATTGGCTAGTTATAATCGTGATTTTGGCACATTCTCAACTTAAACATCTCAGAAAGCTTGAGCGAGGTCCCTTCACTTCCTCCTATGTATCCTGGATCTTCTGTGGTCACAATCGGATACAATATGTATGTGATCGGTGGTTTGACCGGGTTGAATCAACCTGTATCGACTGTGTTTGTCCTCGACTGTAGATTCCACACGTGGGACCATCTCCCAAGTATGCACAGGGCTCGCTACCGTGCAGCTGCCGGAGTCATTGACAGAAAGATCTATGTCATCGGAGGTTTGCCTTACCTCAGATACTCTGTGTGTAAAATGGCGAATGTGGGTGGGAAGCTGATGGTTTTGGCCACTTAAAAAACCACGTATAATGATACTTGGTGCATAGAGATCACGTTAGAACGACGTGAAGGAGGTGAGATTTGGGGGAAGGTCGATTCAAAGGCGATTGTGCTTATCTCCGGGACCTCGCCTTCTTTTGATCTTTGTTGCTCTGTTACGGTTTGATGATCTATGGGATGGTTTCTTGCAGTTGAAGGTAGGTTTCTCTTTGGATGTGCATGGACTATATTGACAATGATTTTATGACATTTTCTGTAAGCCCAAGTCTTATTCGGCTTTCATGGATTTGCAGGTGAAGAAGGGTCTTTTATTACATCTACTGTTTTTAGCTACCAGCTTGTTGATATGAGAGCAAATATGAAGCAAAAAGGGGTGCAGAAGCTGTTTTATCTGACACCTTAAAGAGTAATTCGTCTTCCTTCTTAACCTTCGTGCAAGAATGTGATCACTTTTAACAGAATAGGCCTTGTGTAGAGTTGGCCACTCTTTCTCTTTCTACTGATTCTTACGAGACTTGTTGGAATGCAACTTTGGTTTAACTAGTTTCTACTTCTTTCTGTTTTGTGACATATATCATTCTTTAGGAATTAAGTAATAACAATCAGATTTAACGAAACCTAATCTGCTATCATATATATGACTATATGAGCAATATTATGAAATTATGGTTTATATAGTAAAGACAAAATCACCTTTTATACAAGACACATGAAAATATATAGCCGAAGAAAACAAAAATGCCACAGAGGATCCATAAGTATCAAGTTTACCGAATGTAAATGGATTGATGAGACAGATTACAATTTTCACCACCATAACTATCAAGTTTACTGACTGTGAATGGTGGTTCGGTATTATATTTATAAGCTATCCCTACAAATGATTAAGTTTACACAACCAGAAAGAAGAAAACGGCATCCTAACAGATCCCTAATCAAATTTAGCTGACCATAACCCTATCATTGAAAACAGACATAACACATAACAGTGAAACACTTGAAGGTGCCAAACAAAGAATGCCAAAAGAAAGATTCGACCTCAGAGCTTACTAGCTTGTCTGCCAAAGAGAGAATGTCGACCTTCTGCTATAATCTCTCCGGTCCTCTGGTTTCTCACTACAACAAGTGTTCCTGTATAACCTCCTCTCTGGCCTAACAATCTCGACGTTATCTCCAACTCCTCCTGAAAAATATATTTGCATTTCAGAATCATATTTCTGACTATTCAATAAATCACACAACAGACAGACTGAAAGACTGAAAAAAAGAAGAAGACGAGAAGACAGACTTACACCGAGCTTAGCTTGAGAAAGGAATGCAATAGACATGTCCACAGAAACACACAAAGGTAAGCTTACGACTTGTACAAGCGCTCCACCAACTTCATCCACAAGATTTGCAATCGCACCATTAGCTAGATTCCCGTCCCGACCCTGCCATTATCAAAACTTAAAAAGTGATCAATACCGCCGTTTTAAGTTTTAGGAAGGTATTCCTAAAATGAGACAGAGAGAGACGAACCGTCAAACGAAGAGGGACCTTGAAAGAGCAGGAAATGAAACCCGGGTCGACCCGGTTGACTCGGATTCCTCTGAGACTAAAAACCTCGTAGAAGCTTTTTCCTTTCCGTGAAAACTCTTCTTCCAGCAGCCGCTGTGCCTCACCGCCGTCTTCTTCAACCTCATCGCTCAGTTGTAAATACTCGATTTTTTCTCCATTTTTTTTCTAATTTCTTCCCACTTCCTATTTTTTTTTTTTTGGTCCTTTTTAAGGATAAATAAACAAAATAATTCAAGTCCTTCAGTTACTGTACTTTTGTTTGGGCCTTATAAGGCCCTAATTTGAATATCGCTTAGACGGCGTATTTAGGCCTCATTTTACAATCGTCTATACGACGTCGTTAGGGTCTTCGTTCCTTTTATAATAGAGTACCACAGGTCTAAAACAAACGTCACAGCTCTTTCAAAGTCTACTTGGTCACACTTTCAGTTAAACATCTCATAACTAACTCAAAGACTTGGTCACACTCACACGGCGGCGATGGCTTTGATCTCTGAAACTTCCGACGACGGCTCTAATGGCGGAGATCCAACAAAGAACCCGCAAGAAGAAGAAGAAGAAGCGAATCAAGACAAAGAACCGAAAGAAGAAGACGATCAAGAAGTAGATCAGAATCTTGCTCCGCTTCGTCGACACATCCCAGTGATACTCATCGAAAGTACCGTCGCACTCGTCAGGAGATGTCATTACCCGAGGCTATCTCTACTCTCCAGAGCCTTCCGTGACGTAATCTCTTCGGATCAACTCCTCGTAACGCGCTCGCTCCTCGGCTTGACTGAACCGGTTCTTTATACCTTGATCTCGCTCCCATCTTTTGCACCCCCAAGCTGGTACGTTCTCCATCGAAGCAACATGTCTTTACGATTGAGCAGAATCAGTTCGCTTCCTCCAATGTTTCTTGGATGCACTGCCGTCACAATCGGACACAAGATTTACGTCATGGGTGGACGCAACGGCTTAAACCAACGCGTAAAGGCTGTGATTGTCATCGACTGTAGATTCCATACGTGTAAACGTATCCAGAATATGAAAAGGGATCGTTGCTACGCAGCCTCCGGAGTCATTGACGGAAAGATTTACGTGGTGGGAGGTCGCAAGAGACGATATAATGATTGGGTTGAAGTGTTCGACGTAGAGAAGGGGATTTGGAAAACTGTGCCTGGTTCATTCTCTTCCGTTGCTAGTTCTAGCGGAGTGTTTCCTATACATGTGGTTTTGGATAATAAGATCTACATTTTGGATCATCACTATTGTTTGGCTTACGATCCAAGACTACGTAGATTGAGTAGTTGGGCAATTGGAAGTCCACAGAGGCATTTTTGGCACGCTTCCTCTTGTGTGGTTGACGATTTGTTGTATGCTATTATTAATATTCCTGATGTGGCGGCTGTTGGATCTTCGATTTTCGTGTATGATCCAAAGGATATGGTTTGGAGACCTGTCAAGGGTTTAGATGATTTGCCTAGTCTCGGTTATCTTGTGTCTAGAATGGCAAGTTTTGGTGGCAAGTTGGTGATATTGGGATGGTGTGATCATGACTCGGAAAAAAACGTTTTGTGTGTAGAGGTTGCGTTGGAAAAACGTCAAGATGGTGCTATTTGGGGGAAGGTCGAATCAACCTCGCCGGTCGAGTCACTAATATCGCATGTGCATTCTTCAGTCGAGACGCCTTTCTTTGTGATTTCTCGAACTGTTACGTTTTGATGATTCGTTTGCAGCTGCAAGGTATGTTAATCTTTGTTGAGTATTGGAGTATTGATGATGAATTATGACATTTTTCTTGAGCCTCAAGTCTTATATTTAGGTTTTCATAAACTTGCAGGTCATGATGAATAAAGGATCTCATATTACATATATTGTTTCTGAGAAGCTTGTTTACATGAGAGCAAGTATGAAGCATAGTGACTCAGAAACTTGTTCTGACACATTAGAGAGTAACTCGTCTTTCTTAATCTTTTTGTGCACAATGTGTAGAGTCGGCCACTACGAGGCCTGCTGGAATGCATCTTTATTTTGGGTTTTTTGTTCTTCTTTCAGTAACATTGTGTCAACTACTTTCTGTTTGCTTTTAGTTTAGATATATAACTTTTTTGTAAGTAAGCAGAGTAGTCTACACTAATGAAACCTAATCTGCTTCTACTATGAGCAATATGATATCTTGGTATAATAGAGATGAAGCAAAACACGGTGATCTAATTAGCCGGTGGTTATGATATTATGGGTAACAACAATATAAAACTGTGGAAGTACAGAGTCCTGATGAAGCCTGAAGTTATCTATCTATATAGATCATACAAAAAGAGAAGTTAATATCGTTAGTATGATACTCTGTTCTCATTTTTAAGATACTCACCGTACTTCAAGTATATTAGCAATATAAAAGCAAGACAAACCGGTTCACTTTAACCGGTGGTTTTGATCAGATTTGATAGTGACTACCAAAAGGATCTTCAAGGAGCATTTTCCCAATTGGTGACCTTATTATTTAAACAACAAAATAGGGTTTCTAAACAGAGAACAGGGGTTGTTGCAATTTTTACTGGTAAAAATACATTTGGTGCATAGAGATCGCCCTGGAATTACGTGAGAAGATGGTGATAGTTGGGGTCAGGTCAAATCAAGATCGCATGTCCTTTCATCCTGCAAAGTCGCCTTTGATTGCGCTTAATCAAACTGGTGTGGTTTGATGATTCCATCGTGGGATGATACCATCACAATATGTTTTCTGTGATGAGTATGGACTATTGATGATGCCAATCATGTTCAGCCATTTGATTTAGCTTAAAGTAGTCGTACTTACTTATAGGTAAGGTTCTTTAATACATCGATCTACTGTTTGAGCATCTTGTTATATATGAGAAAGCATATAGGAAGCAAAGTGACTCAGAAACTGTTTACTTGACACATCAAAGAGTAAGTCGTCCTTCTTAACTTTTGTGTATATTTCTTAATCTGTGTGGATGACTAGGCCATTCTCTTAGCCTTGAAACATAAAGTCTTACGAAACTTGTTGAAATGCACCTTCGTTAGTTATCCTTTTTGGTGTATAGTTTCACTAAATGGTCTCAAGTTCTTTCTACCATATGAACAAAAAATGAAACATCCTTTATCTTATAAATCACAAGTCACACGACCAGTAAAATTGTGACACATTAGTTATTTTCAAATAATATTTTTTTTTTTTTAAAACAAAATCCTATTCAGAAAAAAACCATCGTGGGATCCTAATTATAATTTTAAAAAAGGTAATTAAAACTAAATTTTCTACACCACGTTCATGGGTAGAGAAAAAAATGAAGCTTTTGATTTTAGACAATAATATATTCTGTTTTTTTTTTCCACACAACAAAATACCTTCTTATTAACCTCCACAATAAATAAATAAATAAACTGTTTCCATCTTCAAAGGTTCAACCCATGATCCCCATATCTTTTTTTTTTTTGACATCAAAATCACCATATTTTATTATGCTAGATCGAAAAGGTTAGCCTCATGAGCCAACCACTCCGGAATCTGCGAGTTTACATGGGAGAAAAGAGTTCCTCGTGCTCGAGCGCTTTTAGCGAGACAATCGGCACGGACATTGTTGGTACGAGCAATATAAGAGATTGAAAAAATAGAGAACCTGCCTCGGAGCCTATTGAAAGAATCTGTTTCAGTGGCAAAAACCGGCCAATCCTCTAGCTCGTCTAAAAGCTTGGGAATACTAGAGCAATCTGTTTCAAAGTGGACTCTGTCAAAGCCATTAAGGAGTAGTTGTTCCATCGCCCATATCAACCCGTCAAGCTCAGCATGGAGGGGTGTGAGTTGTCTTGTGACGCCCGTGACTCCATAAAGAGGTCGTGAAGCTCCCTGCAGTTCAAAGCCCATCTCGGCTATGTTGTCCATATCCTTCCAAGACGCATCAAAACGACATACTGGATCCTCCCTTTGTACCTGCGGCAATGTGTCTTCCTTCTCCACTGCTCCATGATCCCCATATCTTTTTTCTCTATCGAGCACATGTTTTTATTTTTCAAAATATAAAACTCAAGAAACAAACAACAAATCCTTTTATTATAACTAGGAAAGCGACCCGTGCCTTGCCGTACGGGGAGGTGAAATTCTAAATTGAAATTTAACATTTGTAATTCATCCTAAAATCTTTCTTTTCTCAATCAATTTGATCATTTTCACTTCTTGCTATTGCTTTCTGCTGATTAAAAAGCCAAAGATTCATTTCAATGTTATTATATTTTATGTTGTCACACACAAAAATGAGCCTTTTTTAGAGCTTGATTTACTATGAACATTATTTTTAACCATATATAAAATTTCACTTATGTTTGTCTCCGACCATATGGTGCTATATATTGGTATCCTTTCTTAATTCGCTATTAGAAATTGTCTTTGTTGTTGATCATTATCAATCGAAATACATATGAGGCTGCTTCTCTCTTGGTTTATTTACTGTATCGAGAAAATATTATATGCCACTTGTCGAAGGAAGGTCGAAGATTGGGATCGGAGTAGATGGCTGGATTGAGTTTCGTTTCCCCTTCACTTTGATACGCGATTTCTCTTTCCATAGATTACTGATTCACAAATCACAATCAATATTCCGATCTGTAAGCAAGTGGAGTTTGTATACAAATGATTTACTATGAACATTACTTTTAACCATATATAAAATTTCACTTATGCTTGTGGATGTTTTTTTCTCTCACTTTTAGATATGTACAAAACCGAGTTTTATATGACCGACCAATCAAACCTAATTGGTTAGTATAGAGTAACTCACATTCTTCAGCTACAACTTTTAGAGATATATATTTGGCTATAATGCTTTCCACAGTTACATGCATGTTGGTCTCACGTTTTCCCTCAAAAAACCCTCTTCTTTCCTCCCTTTTAATGGGTTAATCTTGATTGCCTTATTTCCTACTAACACATTTGATACATGAATTTGTAATATTTGCTTCAAATCACATATTCCTCTTTGGAAAAGAAAAAAAATCAAGACATAACAGACTAAGAATGCATATAGACAAAAACTTGTACACTCATCAGCTATTCAATCAAAGCAATTCAATTAAACTACAAAAGTTCAGAAAATTAATAAAATATAGAACAGAGGATTTTATGTTGGTCTCTCCCAATCTATCTCATTCCACCGTGTTGGCTGCTCTCCTTCCAGGCTGCATCCCCCTCTATTTGATTTCCCACTTATGTCTATGAATCGGTACCATCATGTTTTTCAATAAACGACAGCGAAAACGAAGTCGATGTGGTGAAACAAGTGATAATAATATCTCACCTTTTGATGTTCTCTTCTTTAGGTTAAACACTAATTTTATAAATTTCTTGCATTTTTTTTTTTGGCAGATTCCAGATCACTCTAAAAGTGATTGTTATACATTATGTTTTTAAAAGGTTGTATATCCATATTAGAAAGTCATCAAAGACTAAATAAGTTACCTTTAGTAGATGTTTTCTTTCTAACTTGACTTGTCATTTGGTCGTGCTTACGCTTTCTAGAATTTGATTTTGTGTTGTCACAAGTATGTCTGGCTTTTTCTTCGGCCTCTCTATTTCCATGCTCATTAGTAATATTTATATATATTATCAAAATGTTTGATACCCATAAAATATAAGAAATTATAATTCAACTAAAATATTTAAAAACTTTATTTACAAAAAATGTAAACTAACCTAGATCATGAACATCTAATGGACATCCTACAAAAAAAAAAAATAATAATAACATTTATACCATGTTTGTTAGAAAAAATAAATAGGTTAAAATAAGAACATATATAAAATTATAATTATACCATGTTTGTTAAAAAAATTTGGCTTATCCGTAGCTCTAGCATCACTGCATATCATCATGCCTCTCGTATCTTGGTTTTGGTTTTTCCAGAAAGTCAAAAAATAAAATCTGCACATTGAGAATCAAAAACATTAGCCATGCAAAAAATATGGCACACGTACTTAATAACATTAGCCATTCAAAAACATGAAAACCGGAAAGGCTAAAAATTTTGAAGAGACTAAAAGTTAACAAAACTAAGATTAATGTATGAACTTAATAGTGTCGACTAACAGTAATAATAATCTAACCGAGAAACACTACAGGTCATTCGCAGCAAAAATATTAAATTACCTTGAATTAGAGATTGATGCTTGAAAATTAAAAAACACTTCAATAATACAATTCTTTAGTACTCAGAAAACAATTTTTCGAAACTTGTTTATGTAGTCAAGAAAAGTTTATATATAATAAACAAAGAGGTGTAAGACATAGAGGTGTAAAATGTAAACGTGTAAAAATTAATAGATGTGAAATATGGAGGTACAACAAAGAGGTGTAACACATAGAAGTGTGAAATTAAAAGGTATAAAAATTAATGGATGTGATTTTTGAAACCAGAAGGTACAACAAAGAGATGCAAAGACTAAGGAGGTGTGATTGAAAAGGTGTAAAAATTAATGGATATGATTTTTGAAACCAAGAGGTACAACAAAGAGATGCAAAGACTAAGAGGTGTGATTTAAAATGTGTAAAAATTAATGGATGTGATTTTTGAAACCAAGAGGTACAACAAAGAGATGCAAAGACTAAGATGTGTGATTTTTGAAAGATGGGGATGCGACAAAAAGACACGATTAATAATTTTAAACCGTTGGATTAAAGCTGGAACTAATCTCATCCGTTGGATTAAAAGTTGACACAAAAAGTGGGTTTGCTATTATATATAGATAAAAGTGATTGTTATACATTATGTTTTTAAAAAGTTGTATATCCATATTAGAAAGTCATCAAAGACTAAATAAGTTACCTTTAGTAGATCTTTTCTTTCTAACTTGACTTGTCATTTGGTCGTGCTTACGCTTTCTAGAATTTGATTTTATGTTGTCACAAGTATGTCTGGCTTTTTCTTCGGCACTCTCTATTTCCATGCTAATTTGTAATATTTATATATATTATCAAAATGTTTGATACCCAGAAAGTATAAAAAATTATAATTCAACTAAAATATTTAAAAACTTTATTTACAAAAATGTAAACTAACCTAGATCATGAACATCTAATGGACATCCTACAAAAAAAAAAAAATTAACATTTATACCATGTTTGTTAGAAAAATAAATAGGTTAAAATAAGAACATATATAAAATTATAATTATACCATGTTTGTTAAAAAAATTTGGCTTATCCGTAGTTCTAGCATCATTGTATATCATCATGCCTCTCGTATCTTGGTTTTGGTTTTTCCAGAAAGTCAAAAAATAAAATCTGCACATTGAGAATCAAAAACATTAGCCATGCAAAAAATATGGCACACGTACTTAATAACATTAGCCATGCAAAAACATGAAAACCGGAAAGGCTAAAAATTTTGAACAGACTAAAAGTTAACAAAACTAAGATTAATGTATGAACTTAATAGTGTCGACTAACAGTAATAATAATCTAACCGAGAAACACTACAGGTCATTCACAGCAAAAATATTAAATTACCTTGAATTAGAGATTGATGCTTGAAAGTTAAAAAACACTTCAATAATACAATTCTTTAGTACTCAGAAAATAATTTTTCAAAACTTGTTTATGTAGTCAAGAAAAGTTTATATATAATAAACAAAGAGGTGTAAGACATAGAGGTACAACAAAGAGGTGTAACACATAGAGGTGTGAAATTAAAAGGTGTAAAAATTAATGGATGTGATTTTTGAAACCAGAAGGTACAACAAAGATATGCAAAGACTAAGGAGGTGTGATTTAAAAGGTGTAAAAATTAATGGATGTGATTTTGAAACCAGAAGGTACAACAAAGAGATGCAAAGACTAAGAGGTGTGATTTAAAAGGTGTAAAAATTAATGGATGTGATTTTTGAAACCAAGAGGTACAACAAAGAGATGCAAAGACTAAGAGGTGTGATTTTTGAAAAATGAGGGTGTGACAAAAAGACACGATTAATAATTTTAAACCGTTGGATTAAAGTTGGAACTAATCTCATCCGTTAGATTAAAAATTGACACAAAAAAATGGGTTTACTATTATATATAGATTTTTTTTTCTCCTTCAAATTCTTATGAACCCGTGAGTTAAAAGTTGAAATTTTTCTTCTATTCATTTGTGAGTTTTTTATCCCTGAGAAAATCTCATGTTGGATATGCGGATTCGTATATCAAGGCATCAACAACATTTGACACTTTGAAGATAAAGATGTACAAGTCCTACATGAGTTGGATATTGATATCAACATATATGAGGATACTGTTGGTTATTATCTCATCGTAGTTTCAACGATTTGCATTTAAAAAAGGTTAAATCATTACCTATGAAATGTATATATTGCTCCTCTTCTATATGTGCATATCTATATTTTTTTTTTTCTAATGAATTTCATGTCTTTTGTATTTCAGCATCTCATCTCATTCTCTCTCTTAGAATTAGAGATCCACTTCTGCATCGATGCAACAATTGTTAAGAGGGTGTAGAGAATAGAGAAACCGGTAGATAAAGATGAACGATGAAACACAAGAAAAATTAAATAAAGGTTTGGAGAAGTCGAGACACTACAACTGATAATAATTAAGGTTCTTCATGTCTTGGTTTAGAAAATTATTAGATTTTATCAATTTTTGGTTATTCAGTGTATAATTAAGAAGTTATATACTCATGAAAACAAAAACAAAAAATCTTAGATCATCTATACATAAAAGATCATTGAGTTTATATTTTTTATTTTTATTTTTTTGAACACTATGCATGCCAACAAAAAGAGTTTAGATTAAGGACCAATTCTTGGGTTCACTCCTAAAGTGACCCTTTTGTTCACTTTTCCTTATTTTAGTCAATAAGAATCTGACATGTCATAGTATATTTAAGAACCTATTTATTCATCTCCTTATAAAATAAGGAAACAAAATCTGTATACATTATTATAAAATTAAAAACTTAAACCGCTTATTTATAAACCCAAACCGATATATAATTTCATTCTAATTGTAAAATCTAAACCCTAACCATCTCTTTTGTAAACCCAAACCGAACATATAATTTCATTCTGATTGTAAAATTCTAAACCCTAAACATCTTATTTGTAAACCCAAACCGACATATAATTTCGTTCTAATTGTAAAATCTAAACCCTAACCATCTCATTTGTAAACCCAAACCGACATATAATTTTATTTTAATTGTAAAATTTAAACCCTAACCATCTCATTTTGTAAATCCAAACCGACATATAATTTTGTTTTAATTGTAAAATCTAAATTCTAACTACTTCATTTGTAAACCCAAATCGACATATAATTTTGTTTTAATTGTAAAATCTAAACCCTAATCACCTTATTTGTAAACCCAAACCGATACATCATTTCATTCTAATTGTAAAATCTAAACCAAACTAATATTCTACTTTCCTTAAAAAATATTATACAGAATTTGTTTCCTTAATATGTATTGCTTTTTAATTTAGTTTTGATTTATTTTTTAAAACAAGATAATGTATATAAGATTCTGATTGGTTGATAAGAAAGAAGTGAACAAGAAGGTTCACCCTAGGAGTGAACCTAAGTATTTTTCTTAGATTAAACAAACTACAATGAAAATTTTTTTTTTATCCAAAAAGAAAACAAGAATCAGAATACCAAAGGGTATTCGGAATATTTTTTTTTAAAAAAAACAAAAAAAAAAACCATTGTAGTAAGAAAGAGATAGACATTTTAACCAAAAAGAAGAAGAAGATAGAGTACATGGTCGACGTAAAAAATAAACTTAGATTCGATAGCAAACAGACATGTTTCTTACATCCAGGACCGGCCCAGTGAAATTTGTGGCCCAATACAAAACTTTTTTTTCTTATGGAATATAGATAAAAATTTAAAATTGAAACCAAATCTTAAAATTTTGGAAAATGAGGCCTATTTTTGCAATAAAAAATAGATAAATTTAAAATTTAGGCCAAATCTATAACTTTCATAAAAATGAGGCATATTTTTGCAATAAAAATATATTTTTGAGGCTTATTTTTTTTACTAAAAATGTCAAAAATTTGGAGGCCCAATACTAATGTGTCATGATAATGTGTCAAGGGCCGGACCTGCTTACATCTAAATATAGATCACTATTAAATGTATTAATTCATGAATTATTTTATCATGTTCATTTTCATTTATTTTATTGACCTCATTTTCAGTTGTGTACATGTATTTATACCATCAACTGAATGTTACTATAATAAAACAAAAGATTTGGTATAATACTATCAAATCCCGATTCTAAGAATTTTTTCGGTGCATAGCACCGGGTATACACTAGTTGGTTTATAAGGGATAAGCAGAAGAAGATGATTTAACCGTACCGGTGGGTTTGACTTTATTGGTAACTACAATTTCAAAGTGAGAAACTTAATACTACAAATTAAGTCATGATTGTTTGTAAGTAACATTTTCATCTACTGAAATCTTATGAAATTTGATTCTCTTCTTACCATTTAAAGACCAACGTAAATATAATGTGCTTCAAGCCTTCAAGTTATCAAGTATATAAGCAATTTGAAATCTTGGTTTAATTCAGAGATGTGAAGATGGGTCTGGGAGTAAAACAATTAAACTGGTTTACTTAAACGACGTAACTGAAAGTCTGAATGCAAATCTCCACACATTCATCTTCATCATTGATCTTCTGCACTACCTGTGACATCTCTGGTTCGCAACTATTTGGTTTCAATCTCTCCATAGTCGAATAAGAGAGAAAATCATTGAGATTACGGGAATGTGGAGACCTTAATCGATAATGTCGCCAACTCAAGAAAAAAAAATGCTATCTCAATATCCTTTTCATCAGTACCCCAGTCAAGACGACGAACAAAGCACTTGAATTCAGCATTTGAAAGACAAATTAGGGTTTGTTTTATATCAAAAAACGTGAAAATAGAAATTAAGCAAAATAAACACATTTTTAGTAAATTATGATATAATGAGACCTTTTGTTTTGGTAATGCTCTGTATAACGAGACTTAAGGAAATGAAAAAACATTTAATACAAATTATCATTTGAAAAATGTTATAACTTTTTAAAAAACAAAGTTTCTGAATGAGTGAGTGTGATGCCAAGTGAAATGACAATTAGGTTTCCTTAATATAAATACTATACACAACAGTACAACATTATTTTACAAAGAAAAAAATTGAATTAGTCTCACTTTCAGTTAATTCGTTTGCTGTTAACGTAACACACACGGCGATGGTTGTAATCTCTGAACTTTCCGGCGGCTCTAATGGTGGTGATGATCCAAACAAGAATCTTCAAGACGAGGATCCTCAAGATGGAGTAGAAGAGAATCAAAACGAGAATCTTCAAGAAGTAGAAGAGAATCTTCCTCTTCAAGAACTTCCTGAAGATGTCATGGCGATCATTGTCGCACGCGTGTCGAGTTGTTATTATTACCCGGTTCTATCTTGCGTCTGCAGAGCCTTTCTTCAACTAATCACTTCGCAGCAGCTCTTCCAAACGCGCTTGGACCACGGCGTCACCGAACCGGTTCTTTATGCCTTGATGGGATTCTCAATGATGACTACTTACCCAAGATGGGTCTTTCTTCTTCATCGGAGAAACAACGTACCTTTACGATTGAGCAGAGTCCCTTCACTTCCTCCCATGTTTCCTGGATCTGCTGCCGTCACAATCGGACACAAGATTTACGTTATGGGTGGTTACGTTATGAGTGGTTACCTCTGCGTTAATCAAGCCGGACGAATGCGATGGTCATCGACTGCAGATTACATACGTGGGGGCCTCTCCCAAATATGCAAAGGGCTCGTTACAATGCAGCCGCTGGAGTGATCGACGGAAAGATTTATGTAATCGGTGGTCGCACGAAGCAAGATGATGATTGGATCGAAGTGTTCGATGTGACGATTGAGGTTTGGGAAACTGTTCCTAGTCTATGCCCTAACGAAGCTAGTGCGGATGGAATGTTTGGTACGTCTGTTGTGATGCAGGGGAGAATCTTCATTTTGGATCGTCAGTGTTGTTTGGCTTACGAACCAAGACACGGTCTATGGCAGTCATGGGGACTTGAAAGTCAATTGAAGAGGTTTTGGCACCCGTTGTCTTGTGTGGTTAGAGATTTGTTGTATGCCTATGATCCTACGTGTTCTCTTGGACATCCAATACTGGTATATCATCCGAATGAATTGGTTTGGAGACCTGTGATGGGTGTATACACTTATCAATTGCCTATGCTCCGTGATGATTGGTCTAAGATGGCGAATGTTGGTGGCAAGTTGGTGATTTTGGGGAACAATTATTGGTCTATACGTGAAATTCGTTGTGTCGAGATTGCGTTGGAAACACGTAATGGAGATCAGATTTGGGGGAAGGTGGAATCAGTCTCGCCTGTGTTTTTAGGAGGCGTGTGGACTTTGCCTTCTATTGAGTTTTGTCGAACTGTTACGGTTTGATGATTCCAGTACTTTGCAGGTATGTTTTCTATGATGAGTTTGAACTGTGATATAGGTTAAGCTTTGATGAACTTGCAGGTGAAGGATCGATCTTATATTACGTACATCTACTGTTTGAGCAGCTTGTTGATATATGAAGCAAAGTGATTCAAGAAACTGTTATCTGAGGCATTAGAGAGTAACTCGTCCTTAATCTTTGTGCACAATCTCTGAGTCAGCACTACAAGAAATATCCACATTGATAGCACAAGACAATAACTCATTTTTCGTAACTGCTATGAAAGATAACTTTTTTTTTCGATTACCCTATAATAGCACTCAAACAACACTATAACAAAAAATCATGAAGCGGGAAGTTAAAATTACTTGTTCCGCCAATATTTGGGGAAAATTTTCACTTAAGCGTCGTATGTGAACAAGTCCATAGAAAAAAAAAACTTACCTTGAAAAATTAAAACATTAAACATATCTCAAAAGAAAAAAAAATTAGAAACTCTCCTTCGTCAAGGGTTTCATCTTGGAAACCACCGTCGTCGCCATCAACGGCATGAGTTGTTGGAGCTTCAGTAAAGTCTAATCCGGTATCTCTCGACTCTCACCCGACCCAAATTGGTTTCTTTCTGAGATTATTGCCCAATCTCATGCCAAGGCGAAGAATCTGGCCCCTCTCCTAACAGATCTGAATTTAGAGGATGCAGCTTTGGTTTCTCCGGAAAAATCTCTCACTACTGCGAAAACCACAGAAGTGGAGGACCCAGAATCCGGCAAGCGTAGAGGAAACTTGGTCGAATGTACTCTCTCTCTCTCTCTTTCTCTCTCTGACTTGAGACTCTGTTTATCACTGAACCAACTCATCCATATTGATTTATATCAATTCCACCACCATCGTCACAAAGAGGCTCTTTAAGTCTCTGTCGGTAATCTCATCTTCTTCTGCTTATCTCTCAGGTTTTAGGGGTTTCTGCAACATTTGTGTTGATTCACTCTCAGATTTTAGGGGTTTCTGCAACATTTGTGTTGATTCACTTCTCTTCTCGCTGTATGAATCCGTACTGATCTGGGTTTTCTTGTTAATTCAAGTAAATTCATGGAATCTGTGTTGGAATTTTGAGCTCAGAGTGGATGGTCGTGGCCTTTATGATTACCACAAGCTATACTATCAAGTTTGGCAAGTTAGTTCTTACTCTTTTCTCCTATGTTGTTTAGCTTGAAAGCTTCAATTTTTGTGAGATGTATGAATGTATTTGCCTTGCTCCTGTGATTTTATGAATTTTGTTTTGGGTCTCTTCAGATTATTACTTTTGATTTCTCTGGTTTTTGTAATATTGTGAACTGATGGCAAATTTATATATGTGTGAGTTTTAATAGGGAATATGGTCTCTATTTTCACGGAATTTTCTCCAATGGCTAATCCCTCGTTTGAGCTTGGCCGCATTATAGATCTTGCATTAACTCTAAGGTAAACTTCTCTTTTGGATTGATCTCTGTTGATGTTATAAACAAAAACTTTTGGATGTTGTGTCTGGATTGATGTGTCTTTGTGTTGGTGGTTATAGAGAAAGTCGTGCAGTAGATACAGTCATACAGAGTCGCTCTCTGTTCTAGCTAGAAAACTGGTCTGGTCTGTTCGCATTGGACAATGGAGGGTAGGTTTAATTGGCTGCATTTCTTCTTCATGTGTAGGTTCTTGTTGTAACAATGATCTTTTATGTGAATTTTGTTGCTCACTCTCTAATATGAACTTGGTTTTTTTTTTTCAGAAGCCCAAGTTGTTGTAACACAAACTCGTTAAGAAGAAACCTGCAGAGAAGTAATACTCGTTAATTGTGATCTATCTGCATTTCCTTGCTGTGTATTGACAACAGTCGGATATATCTAGACTTGAAGCCAAAGCATAACTCCAGCAGAAGGATAGGGAAATTGCAGCTCAAGTTTCAGGTAAGATGCTTTTCGCTTAGACTTTTGGTTGACCAGGTTTGTAAACACTTTGAATATATTTTCCTGTTTTTCATTTCTCTTGTTTAATCCTTTGTGCGTCCTACGACTTCACCAACTGTACAAAAAATAAGATTTTTACCATTGCTTCTGAACTGATTCAACTTTTGACTCTGTTTTTGTTTTGGTTACAATTACAATTTAGGGTTTATTTATCTCTCGGTGATTGGTATGTGCTTATATTGTTAATGGCAGATTGTGGCTTCTCATGATTCTTTTGTTTCATATGAGCAGATGCATATGGAGAGGATAACATGGAACATGTCTTTTTCATATATTCAAAGTGAACTAGTGGCTGTTCATTGGATTGTTTCATGGCAAAGTGAGCAGAAGAAAGGTTTGGATGGGTTACATGTACATGTAAAGTTTGTCTTTGTTCTTTGTAATGTTAGTTTTATTTTATTTAAGACTTGGTGACACTTGATGTTATGTAAGACTTATTTTGGTTAATGTAATATTATTTTATGAAATTTAAAAATATAGAATTTAATTTAATAAATTTTGAAAGAAAAAATGATACTACCATATTATATAAAATAGCACTAACTCCTAACTTAGCGTGTAAAATAACTTATAACATTAGTTTAAAAATTTAGAAAAGCCCCATAACAGAGCATTTTGGTACTGCTATGGTAGAAGACTTTATCATAGCATACATATCTGGCGCTATTGTATGTGTGGTACCTACGATAACAGTGGCCTAACATAGCATTTGTAAAAAAGCTATGAATTACATATTATAGCGTTTCTTTCGTGCTAACAATGTACATATTTGTTGTAGTGCAGCCACTGCAGTTTTAGCTTTTTAATGAAAAAAATCAACAAGACATGTTGAAATGCATCTTTATTTTTGGTTCTCTTTCTTCACAAACTACTTCCGGTTTGATTTTAGATATATGACTACTTTTCTGTAAGAAACCAGAGTAGTTTATACACTAGTGAAACCTAACTCTGCTTCGACTATATGAGCAATATGAAACCAGAGTAGTTTATACTACTTCCGGTTTCGCTATGATCTCTCTCTCACAGAGCTTATAAATATCAGTTCCCTTTAATTATATTCTCAATAACCCAAATCTTCTTTGGCCCCTTCGTTGCTATCATTTCTTCTGGCTGTGCAAATTAAGAGATTAGTACTTTATTTCTTCTTCATCATTGATTTGTGACATATCTGGTTCGTAATTATTGGATTCCAATCTCTACGTAATCGAACTGGTAAACCAGAGAAAGGCATTGAGAAAATAGATCCCTCAGTATCCTTTCATCAGTACCCCAGTCAAGACGGCGAAGAAATCACCTGAATTCAACGTATGAAAGACAAATTAGGGTTTTAGCTAGAAAAACTGAGATACTTGTTAGTCAAGTAACCGATGGTGAATTGTTTTTACAGGGGAAAAAATGATATACTTAAACTGAGAATTTTTAATTACTTTTTAAAAAAGAAAATTATTTTATAATATTTTTCTTTTTATAAGAGAGCATTTACTTAATAACTATGGTTTCATTATAAGAGAAGCAAGAACAAAAAACAAAATACAGAAAGTAACAGCTTCTTTCAGAAATTGAATTTAGTCTCCGTTTCAGTTAATTCTTTGCTACTGAGGTCACACGAAGATGGCTTCAATCTCTGAAACTTTCGAAGACAGTTCTAACGGCGGCGATTCAAACAAGAAACCAGAAGAACTCCACAAGAACCCACAAGAAGAAGAGAATCAAAACGAGAAACCTCAAGAGGAAGAACAAGTAGAGAATCTTGTACCGGTTACTCGATACATCCCAGAAGATATCGCCGAAAGCATCCTCTTACTCGTCGAGAGATGTAATTACCCTAAGGTATCTCTCTTCTCAAGTTCCTTTCATGACGTCATCTCTTCGTCGAGACTCTACCAAAGGCGCTCGCAACTCGGCCTCACCGAACCGGTTCTTTACGCTTCGATCCGATTCCCTCCTTATATCATACCGAGCTGGTTCATTCTCAACCGTAACGTTCCAAGAAACATCTCTTTACGATTGACCGAAGTCAGATCACTTCCTCCTATGAATCTTGGATCTGCTGTGGTCACAATCGGATACCACATGTATGTGATCGGTGGAGACAACGGAAGATATCGATCCACATCGGAGGTGTGTCGCATCGATTGCAGATTCCACACATGTCGCTCGCTCCCGAGAATGCAGAGGACTCGCTACTGTGCAGCTGCCGGAGTAATCGACGGAAAGATTTACGTGATCGGAGGTTGCGAGCAGAGAGATGATAATTGGATCGAGGTGTTCGATGTAGAGACTAAAACTTGGAGTAATGTGCCAGTGCTTGGTCCACCCCGCTCTGTACTTGGAGTGGAAATTTCTTGGCATATGTGGTGATGCAAGAGAGGATATACATTAAGAGCGCTGTGAGTTGTTTCGCTTATGAACAAAGACGAGGTACAATGCAGAAGCTATTGGGATTTGATAATGATTGGTTGTGGTATCACTGCGACAAGGGGTTTTGTGTGGTTGAGGATTTGCTATATAGCGTGTATCCCCATTGTGCTTTTCAACATCCGATACTGGTATGTGATCCCAATGATATGGTTTGGAGATGTGTGGTGGGTGAATTCTTTTTGCCCAACCTCAATTTAAATGAGTGTAAACTGGCGAATTTTGGTGGGAAGTTGATGCTTTTAGGCCCTACTAACAGCCTACAAGGTCTTAAAGATGTTTGGTGCATAGAGATCGTCTTAAAAAGACTTGAAGGAGGTGAGATAGGGGGGACGGTCGTATCAAGATCGCGTGTGCTTAAATCCGTCAACTCACCTTTCATTGATCTGTGTCGCTCTGTTACGTTCTGATGGTTCGTGACATGGGATGGTTTCTTGCAGTTGTAAGGTATGTTAATCTTTGATGATACTATGGCATTTTCAGTAGCCTCAAGTCTTATTTAGGCTTTTCATTTACTTGCAGGTGAAGGATCTTTTAATATGACATCTACGGTTTTTAGCAGCTTGTTGATAAGAACAAATATGAAGCAAAAGTGGTTCAGAAGCTGTTTGTTATATCTCTGAAAGTAACTCGTCTTTCTTTACCTTTGTGCACAATAGGGCATTCGTGTTTTAGCCTGTTTGATTCTTACAAAACTTGTTGATATGCATCTTTACGTACTTAGCAATCTTAGCAGTCATTACGTACTGTTTTAACTCTCTTTTTTTAGGTAGTTTGCATTTACATTCTTCTGTAATAAGCAATCACTATCAGATTTCACGAATCCTATTCTGCTACGTACCATATATTTACCCTCTTTCTGTTCTGTTTTACTTCTTTCTTCACCTTATAGTAAAACTGTAAAGAGTAAATTTATTTAAGACACATGAAAATATAGTCCAAGAAAACAAAAATGTACGTCAAAGTGAATCTCTCAGTTGCCGTGAGCTCTAAGGAAGCAAAACACTCACAAAAAAACCTATATACTCTCTCGCTATACTTTTGTATGAAACATACATTTCATCATACACCACAAACATAAAGTTCCTATCTACACAAAAATCTTATCATGCATTCGCCCTTTTTTGTATGCATATTAGCACTGTATAAAATGTGGTAGCTGCAGCTATATTTGGTGTTTGATTATACACCAAAATGACTTGGTTCTTTGTTGATCTTTCCTTATACTTAAATGCGATGAATTCTCTGCATCGGAACTGGAGAACAAAGTAAAGAGAATCAGATTGTGTTCCTTGTAAAAGTTAGAAGTTTAGAACCAAAAAGCTTATAAGATTCTCACTTGAATATCAAAAGAAATTAAACAATTTGATTTCATCAAAGGTGCAATTATCTCAAGCTTAGTCGTAGCTTACCCATTTCATCAATTGATACCATCAGTTTGATTGTTCTTAAGTTCTACAGCCAATGGATCAATGGACTGTCTGTGGTCTTCTGCATATATAGGCTCATCATTGTATGTTACTTCAGATCCCTGATATTTTCATGTTCAATGTTAACCACAAGAAGAGTTACACACTTTTGATTAAGTATATACAGAGCATTGTAACTTTGGATTAGGATAATGGCTTACCTCTTGCTTCTCTTGAATTGTTCCCGTGGCATCCGAACAAACGGTTTCTATTGTATTTTCCTCAGTTGGTTCAAATTGCTCCTGCGATCGAGATAACAAATCCAAGTATCAAACAAGGTACATCTATTTGATTATGATAAGACTCAGCAGGTCTGCAGGTGGATCCATATTTTGCAGCTGACCTACTGATGTATGATCCAGATCACCAGAATGAGTTTGGTCTAGATGTAACATGTCTGGTAACACTGGTCTTGGAGAAGTAGCAGATTCTTCAGAGTTCCCATGATGAGTTACATCAGAAGAAGCTTCATCTTCCGCAGCGACTTGTTGCATTTCTTCTCCATCATTTCTTTCATGAGGTTCTTCAGATTCTTGATCAGTTATATCAGATGGTTGAGGTTCGTCAGAATCATAACTTATCTTTATCTCATCAGCTAAGTTCTCAGGAAATACCTTTAACTCCTGACAAAATATTACAATTTACTAAAATTATGTTCAATATTGTCTTAACATTTTTGAGGAAAAAAACTCAAAACCGTTTCCATGAACTCAAAAGTTAGAAAAAAAGAAAAACATTAGCTTACCTCTGCTCTTTTGGAGGAAGCTTCATTATGAAAGACAAAGATACTTGTGAGTCAAGTAATCACATACAGAGACATTTGACTCAATTTTTTTTAGCTTGGTTAATTGTTTGTTGACACAAAGGAAAAAACTTACATGAAAGAAAAAAAATCATATACTTTGAAAACTTTTAATTATTTTTTTTGGAAAGAAACTTTATTTATAATATTTTTATTTATTTATGAGTATTTATTTACTCATATGGTTTCATTATAAATACAAAAACAAAATTCTTAGCAAGAAAAGAAAAACAAAAATACACAACGTAACAGCCTATTTGAAAAATCGAATCTAGTCTCCCTTTCAGTTAATTCGTTGCTGCTGAAGACTTCACACGGCGGCGATGGCTTTGATCTCTGAAACTTCCGATGACGGTTCTAACGGCGGCGATCCAAACAAGAAACCCGAAGAACTCCACAAGAAACCGCAAGAAGAAGAAGAGAATCAAAACGAGAAACCTCAAGAAGAAGAACAAGTACAGAATCTTTCTCAGGTTACTCGACACATCCCAGAAGATATCGCCGAACGCATCCTCTTACTCGTCGAGAGATGTCATTACCCGAAGCTATCTCTCTTCTCCAGAGCCTTTCGTCGCGTCATCTCTTCGCCGAGACTCTACCAGAGGCGCTTGGAACTCGGCCTCACCGAACCTGTTCTTTACGCTTCGATCCGATTCCCTCGTGTTAGGCGCAAGCGGAGCTGGTTCATTCTCAATCGTAACGCTCCAAGAATGATCGAAGTCAGTTCACTTCCTCCTCTGATGCCTAGATCTGCTGTGGTCACAATCGGATACGAGATGTATGTGATCGGTGGATGGGATGAATCAGCTCAAACAACATCGAACGTGTTAGTAGTAATCGATTGCAGATCTCACAAGTGTAGCTCGCTCCCGGGAATGCAGAGGGCTCGCAGATCCGCAGCCGCTGGAGTTATCGACAGAAAGATTTACGTGATCGGAGGTTGCGAGCAGCTAGATGATAATTGGATCGAGGTGTTCGATGTAGATACTCGGATTTGGAGTAGTGTCGACAATTGTAAAGATACCTCGCTTTTTGTAAAGGATTCTAGTATGGAAGGAGGAAGGTTTCAGTCATATGTGGTGATGCAAGAGAAGATTTACATGTTGGATCCTGAGTGTTGTTTGGCTTACGAACCAAGACAAGGTACATGGCAGTCATGGGGGTTCGGAAGTGAATTGAAGAGAAGTTGGCACCAGTCGTCGTCTTGTGTGGTTGAGGATTTGTTGTGTAGTATTGATCCTTATCGTTTCTCCAGTGATCTAAAAGTAATAGTATATATGATCCGAACGAGTTGTTTTGGAGACCTCTGACTCTGAGTGGTGTATCTGGTTTGCCTAGGCTCAGTTATCATCAGTGTAAAATGGCCAATGTTGGTGGGAAGTTGGTGATTTTGGCCAATACAGCCAATACTTACAAACCCCTTGTGTTTAAAGATGTTTGGTGCATAGAGATCGTCTTACAAAGACTTGAAGGAGGGGAGATTCAGGGGACGGTCGTATAAAAATCGAATGTGCTTAGATCCATGAACTTGCCTTCCATTGATCTTTCTCGCTCTCTTATGTTTTGATGATCTGTGGGACGGTTTCTTGCAGTTGAAGGTATGTTAATCTTTGATGTGCATGGACTATTGATGATGATGATATGATTATATGAAAATTTCTGTAGCCTCAAGTCTTATTTAGGCTTTTCATGAACGTGCAGGTGAAGGATCTTTTATTACATCTACTGTTTCTAGCTACCAGCTTGTTGATATGAGAGCAAATATGAAGCAAAAAGTGGTTCAGCAGCTGTTATCTTTGTGCAGAGTGTGAATACCCTTTACAGAATTAGCCTTGAGTTGATTTCTTAAGCTCTGTTGTATGTTTCTTTTTTTGTGTGTGTGTAGTTGCACTAACATTCTTCTGTAAGTAATCACAATCAGATTTCACGCAATTTATTCTGCTATACGTACCATATGAGCAAATATGAATTTATGGTTTAGAGATCATGAAGCAAATCAAAGTGATTTAGTTGACACAAAATAACCAACTTAACATATATTTTATACCCTCTTTCTTTTGACTCATATATATAGTAAACACAAAATCACCTTTTTATACAAGGCACAATGAAAATCTATAGCCGAAGAAAACAAAATGTTTAAGAGGATCTACTCAGTTTCCGTGAACTCTAAGGAAGCAAAGCACACACAAAAAAAACCTATACACTCGCTCTCGCTAGCTATACTTTTGTATGGAACATACATTTCATGATACTACACAAACATATAAAGTTCTTATCTACACAAAAATCTCATAATTCATTTCCGCTTTTTTGTACGCTTATTTGGTGTTTGATTATACACCAAAATGACTTGATTCTTTTGTTGAGTATCCGTAAATATGAATTCTCTGCATCAGAAGTGGAGAACAAAGCAAAGAGAATCAGATTGTGTTCCTCACTTCCTTGTAAAAGTTAAAACCAAAAAGCTTATAAAAGTCTCACTTGAATATCAAAAGAAAAAAAAAATGATTTCATCTTAGTCTTAGCTTTACCATTTCATCATTTGATTGTTCTTAAGTTCTACAGCCAATGGATCAATGGACTGTCTGTGTTCTTCTGCATATATAGGCTCATCATTGTATGTTACTTCAGATCCCTGATATTTTCATTTCATGTTCAAAATGTTTAAGCACAAGACGAATTATACACTTTTGATTAAGTATAAACAGAGCATTGTAACTTTGGAAAAGGATAATGGCTTACCACTTGCTTCTCTTGAATTGTTCCCATGGCATCCGAACAAATGGTTTCTACTTTTTCCTCAGTTGGTTCAGAATGTTCCTGCGATCGAGAAAACAAATCCAAGCCTCAAACAACGTACATGTATTAATGTATACAGAAATTGTATTTTGCTTTACTAAATATAAAAACTTACATCTATTTGATTATGAGAAGATTCAGCAGGTGGATCCATATTTTGCAGCTCACCAATTGATGTATGATCTAGATCCCCAGAATGAGTTTGGTCTAGAAGTAACATGTCTGGTAACACTGATCTTGGAGAAGTAGCAGATTCTTCAGAGTTTCCATGATGAGTTACATCAGAAGAAGCTTCAGCCTCCGCCATGACTTGTTGCATTTCTTCTCCATCATTTCTCTCACGAGTTTCTTCAGATTCTTGATCAATTCTCTCAGATGGTTGAGGTTCATCAGAGTCATAACTTATCTTTATCTCATCAGCTGAGTTCTCAGGAAGTTCCTTTAACTCCTGACAAAAAGTTTCAAAGATTTTGTTCAATATTGTCTTAACATTTTTGAGAAAAAAAAAAAAAAAAAAAAAAAACATTAGCTTACCTCTGGTCTTTTGGAGGAAGCTTCATTATGTTGAGGAACCATGGACTCCATTTCCCCTGCTTCTTCATTCTTTGGAGAAGCGAAAGAAGTTTTTTCATTTAGATCTTGATCATCTTTCCCAACAGGTAAGACTTCATATTCCTCACCATTGAAACTCATTTGCTTTCCAAAGTCCGATTCATAAACGAACATAGATCTCTCATAATCAGAGTCATTCCCATCAACTGAAGTTGGAGGTGATCCGAGTTCAGAAACCTCAACTTGAAGATCAGAGTCAACTGAATGTGTCACCATATGACATTTTTTTGTGTTGTAACCAAAATGCTCCATGTATCTTTGCCTCGCGGTTGCTAGTGAACTCGAACCACTGCTTCTAGGCACTAAACCCGCAAGAGAGTTTCCAACACGTTCATTTTGTTTGCATAAAGTTCCAGAAGCATCAGATTGGTCCGAGACATTGAAATCTTTCTCTCTTTCTCGCGGAGACAGCGATGCGTTCGAGTCACTGTCATCGTTTCTGATGGAATCTGTCTCTATCCGAACCTCTCCTGCCTCCATATCATTTCCTTTTTCTCTTTCTTTCAGTAGAGGTGGTTGATCATTGCTACCTATATCAACAATAAATATAGAATCCTAATCATAACCTTGATCAATGCAAAAACAAAACTAGTAAAAGGTCAAAGTAAGTTCTGCAAAAGCAGAGCTAATCCTTATGTTTCAGTTCAAATTTAACCATTTACTACAACTTATTTGAGCTTATATATATTACCTTGTTGTTTCCTAAGCCTACTACCACCATCAACTTCATTTCTCCATGATGACGCCAATTTAGATTCCTTTTGCAATGTTGATGGTTGAACTCTGTGATGAAAGCTCTCATGGCGACAAAAGAAGATATCTTTCGAGTTAGTAGCCACAGCAAACTCTTGCTGAAAGCTATCTCCTGTGAGGTTCGGCTTCTCTTCGAGTGGATCATAAGGAAGGTCAAATGGGTTTCTTCTTGGTAACAAAACGGAAGGTGCAGAGCCAGGCATGAGAAGTCCATCGATTTCATAGTTTTCTTTACCGAAACCATAAAAGTTCCGACCTATACAAATCCGAGGAACTTCCATATCATCCATTAAGCTTCCTTCAGCTGCAAGTAAGAAAAATCTCCTTGATCTTCTCCTGGTGATCAAATTCTCAAGCCTCTTGTTTCGTTCCATTTCAGATGTCCCAAGATCCATCAGATTCTTCTGATCATCCTCTGTCCACGCTACTACGTCGACCTTGTTTCTATCTTCACTCCTTTCTTCTTCTTCCTCTTCCTCTTCTGATGAACATTCTACTTCAGTTTCATCAACACTTGTTACTTTTTCCAATGGATCAACAACATCTTCACTGTTGTCAAAAACAGAGTCAAAAGAGCTTTCTTCTCCAACAAGCAACGTCCTCTCTCTCTTAAGTTTCTCCAAATCAGGAGTACTGATCGTCTCCGGTAAAACTTCCCCATATAGAGTTGTTAGAATAACCTTTCCTCTCTCGTCCTCACTAGCTTGAGACGAATCCCAATCTTTCCCAACCTCTTCAACTTTTCTACGAGCATTACGTCGGACACTTCGTTGGTGCTTTAACTCAGCCTTCTCCGTTCTTCCCTCTTGAGAAACAAAAGACAACCCACGATCCGTTCTCTCTCCCTCCTCCGATAGATCATCGATCTTTGAACTCAGATCATGGTTCCGTGGATAATACGAAACATAAGCTATCAAAGAACAGAGCAAGAGATAGAAACCCCAAGGAAGAAAAATATACAAGATGATCATAAACGTAGAAACACCAGACACAACTGGGTATCTCATCACGTATCTGAAAGTTGTATTCGTTGAGATTTTTAAAATCTTCCAGATGATAAAGCAGACATCTTTACCATCAATTCCCATTTTTTTGTCTTTCTTCTAGTAATTCAAACAACAACAACAACAAAAAGAATGATCAAAACTAATGAAGGAAAAGTTCAAAAATTGATGAAGAAGAGAGGTCAAGCTTACCTTTGAAATGCTAACCAGTCAAAAATGTTGTATTGGGAGGGGGGTTTTATTAATTGCAGATTTAGAAAATTTTCTCTGTTTTCTTAAATACATGTCGGTGTGGTGGTGTGGCAGGGAGGGAATGAATTGTTTACGTATGGATCGGATCGTGCGGGGAAGACAAGTTAGAAAAAAACCGTAGTTGCTTACATGTTTTGTCAAAGATATCATTATTTTTTCCCTTTTACACTTTTGAATTTTTTTGATCATATGATAATTTCTTGAAATTTCAAGTTGATCCCCTTAGTTCTTAGTCTTTGCATTTGTTTCTCAGATTTCTTAGTTTTTGGATTCTAAAAATTGTGGTCGATTAATGAAAATTTTATTCCAAATATGATCAGTTAGTTGGTATAATTTTAATTTTTAGTGCCCTAATGATACAACGGTATGCGAAGATTAGTAATTTGTTTTAGTGTTGTTGCTTTTTGCCTTTTCAAACTTGCATTTTTTTTTGGTGTTCAACAATTTCAAACTCACATAATCCATGTTCTTAGCAAAGAGAATATATAATTAATAAAGAAATATTAGTTAATTTAAAAATGCAAATATAAATGCGTCAATGGTTGTTGCTTGTACGATTATATATCTGCTCAAGAAGAATGTTTCTCTTGGTAGATAATTTTTTTATATACTTAATTTCAGAGTTTTCTTGTTTTTCTAAAGATGTTTGAACATTTAATTCATGGTTCTTTCGACTGTATATATATGATACTAATTATGAAGGACATATTGACGTCCATAAAAATGTGAATCATCAAATCTCTCAATATATGAACAATGCATATATCAATACATAGATATGGACACAGCAAAAAATATCAATGTCGCTCTCACCTTTTGGAGTGATTGAACAACAGATACTAAAAAACCAAAATGTATGGTCTATCAATTGTCATTGCCAACATTTATCACATAGTAAGAATCCAATAGAGACATTTATTTATTTATTTATAATAAACATTGTCTTCATTTTGTTTTTGTGGTTAATTAGATCATGAATTGATATTTTGGTTTTTATTGGTTTAAAAGGTGGTTTACTTATAAAACGATGATCTCCTCCTCACGTATCTTATCCCTTCTGGACGACAAAGTATCTGGGAAGGGAGACACGTCAGCAAAGCTTTAGGCTGCATTGGGCCGTGACAATATCACTGACGGTTCAGGAGCTTCGTTCCTTTTTTTTTTTTTTTTAATTTAAAGGACCCAAATCATTTTCTTATAACCTAAATATCATCACTCTGAGTACCACAGACTGACTCAGTGTGTGCCGATTCAGTTCAAACACGAGCCAACCCTCTTTCGTCTAGAGAGAACAGATCCCGAAGCTTCCCTCTTATTCCAGGTTCGTATTCCTTCTTCTTCACGAATGTGCATGGTGGTCTAACTATTCTTGATGTTTTTGATGATGGAGTTATTTTAACGTTTAGAATCATGCAATAATCGGATCTTCGATTACGATATTTTAGGTTAAAATCTATGGGTTCTGCGTATACGTTGTATTAATACCAGTAACAGTAGTAAGTAACCTTTGTATTGTATATATCTTTCAGCTATGGCTTCAGTACACAGTACTTTGATGTCGGTCGTATGCAACAACAAGACTCACTCTGCTTGGCCTAAACTTCCAAACTCTTCCTTGTTACCTGGATTCGATGTGGTTGTTCCTGCTGCTGCTACTACTCGATTCAAGACAACCACACGAGCCACTCTCACGTTTGATCCACCGACGACTAACTCTGAGAGAGCTAAGCAGAGGAAGCACACCATCGATCCTTCTTCTCCTGATTTTCAACCAATCCCATCTTTTCAAGAATGTTTTCCTAAGAGCACTAAAGAACAAAGGTTCGTTATCTATTCTTCACACTCAATTCACATTTTCAAAATTTGGAAGAGTTGAGAAATCACTGGTTTGGTTTTTTGATCTGTTTCCCAGGGAAGTTGTTCATGAAGAATCTGGTCATGTGCTTAAAGTTCCTTTTAGACGTGTTCATTTGTCTGGTGGTGAACCAGCTTTTGATAATTATGACACTAGTGGTCCTCAAGATGTTAACCCAAACATTGGTATGTGATTTGACCTTGTGTTTTACCCATTCATCTCTCTTTTGGTTTCTCCGTGAGTATCAATAATAAATAATGAAACGTTCAACAGGGCTTCCTAAGCTAAGGAAGGAGTGGATTGATCGCCGAGAGAAGCTAGGAACACCAAGATACACTCAAATGTACTACGCTAAACAAGGGATCATAACTGAGGAGATGCTCTACTGTGCTACCAGGGAGAAGCTAGACCCTGAGTTTGTTAGATCAGAAGTTGCGAGAGGGAGAGCCATCATCCCTTCCAACAAGAAGCATTTGGAGCTGGAACCGATGATTGTTGGTAGGAAGTTCTTGGTCAAGGTCAATGCTAATATCGGAAACTCTGCTGTTGCAAGCTCTATTGAAGAGGAAGTCTACAAGGTTCAGTGGGCAACAATGTGGGGAGCTGATACAATCATGGATCTCTCTACTGGCCGTCACATCCATGAGACACGCGAGTGGATCTTGAGGAACTCAGCTGTGCCTGTTGGGACTGTGCCTATTTATCAAGCGCTTGAGAAAGTGGATGGAATTGCTGAGAATCTTAGCTGGGAAGTCTTCAGGGAGACGCTCATTGAACAAGCTGAGCAAGGTGTGGATTATTTCACAATCCATGCTGGAGTTTTGCTGCGTTACATTCCCTTAACTGCTAAGCGTATGACCGGGATCGTTTCGCGTGGAGGTTCCATTCATGCTAAATGGTGTTTATCTTACCACAAGGAGAACTTTGCTTATGAGCACTGGGATGACATTCTAGACATCTGTAACCAGTATGATGTGGCTCTTTCAATTGGTGATGGTCTGAGACCTGGCTCCATCTATGATGCTAACGACACTGCTCAGTTTGCAGAGCTCCTAACTCAAGGTGAACTAACTCGCCGAGCATGGGAGAAAGATGTGCAGGTATACTACAAACTATTTTTCTAATTCATTTATAGTCATCCAGTTTGCATTTGCAACATATTCTCAATATTGGTTGATTTATATTTCAGGTGATGAATGAAGGACCAGGGCATGTCCCAATGCACAAGATTCCAGAGAATATGCAGAAGCAGTTGGAATGGTGTAACGAGGCACCATTCTACACCCTTGGTCCTTTGACTACTGATATCGCCCCTGGATATGATCACATCACCTCTGCCATTGGTGCTGCCAATATCGGAGCCTTGGGAACAGCTCTTCTTTGCTATGTAACACCAAAAGAGCACCTCGGGTTACCAAACAGAGATGACGTGAAGGCCGGGGTTATAGCATACAAGATCGCTGCTCATGCAGCTGATCTAGCCAAACAGCATCCACATGCGCAGGCATGGGATGATGCGCTGAGCAAAGCCCGGTTTGAGTTCAGATGGATGGATCAGTTTGCTCTGTCGTTGGACCCCATGACTGCTATGTCTTACCATGATGAAACTCTTCCAGCTGATGGAGCCAAGGTTGCACACTTTTGCTCCATGTGTGGACCAAAATTCTGCTCCATGAAGATAACGGAAGACATCCGTAAGTATGCAGAGGAGAATGGTTATGGCACTGCTGAAGAAGCCATCAAACAAGGAATGGATGCTATGAGTGAAGAGTTCAACATCGCCAAGAAAACCATCAGTGGAGAACAGCACGGTGAAGTAGGTGGAGAAATCTATTTGCCAGAGAGCTACGTCAAGTCTGCTATGAAATAAAAGGTCAGTATGCGTAGACCTTTCTCACTTAACAAACATGTTAGTTACTGCTTGCTAGTTTAAAAGCATTCAGGTGCATAACCTTTTCTCTAAAATTCTGAAGAATAAGCTTATTACATATGGTCAAATGTGTTCTTACATCTATGTTTCTTGTCGTATTTCTTTTTCTTCTGCTTCCTCAGGGTTGAAACAAGACCTCGCTTACTCAAGTCTTAGTTTCCTGTTGGACTATACCATATAAAGGCACAAACTGTCGGTAAGCTATGTAGTCTCTGTGTCTTTTAATCTTTAGAACTATCTATGTTGCTGTATGTTCCTTCGAGTCAGAGTCAGTAATAAAGACAACCTAAGTTGATGTTTTCAATACTTTTTGAGTGTGATTTGACATGAAAAAGCACCAGGGGTGCTTGAACCAGGATAGTCCGCGAAAGAGCGGGCTATCCGGGACCAGGCTGAGAAAGTCCCTTTGAACCTGAACAGGGTAATGCCTGCGCAGGGAGTGTGCATGTTTTTTTTTTCTTTTCTGTAGCTTTCTAAAGGTGAAGAAGCTTCTACCGTTGCCGCTCCCCTGAGTCTCAGTCGACAGTGTCGCACAGTTGGTTCTCACGAGCTATGAGATTCAGCTAAATTGACATACAGCTATTAAAAAGTCTAACTGATGCACTACGTCACTATTAGTGAAGAATGATTAAACCAAAACTTCATTCAGATTGGTAAAAAAGCTTTTGCACCCTTGGGACATAAGCTAAAATCAGTCTGCTCTTTTAATTTGGTTTACAGCTACACAACACAAATCTGATTTCTAGCACTTAAGATCATGTTTTCTACCTAGCTATACTCGTTTATCTACATAAATCTGCATGACAATGAAATTTGGGATGATCACTTTGAGGAAACATAGTGGGCAAAGAAATACACCTTTTTCATTTTATTACATACCAGCCATGGCAGAGGCGTAGAGAGTGGTATGGCATCGACCAGGACAAGCAGATGTAGGGACAGATAAGCTCAATCAGCTACACATGAAAATGATCCTAGCTCTTTGGTTTCTCATTGTTCAGCTTTGATAAACACAAATATGAAAACGTTTTCACATCAATTACGTAAAAGATTTTGTTATATTGCAGTAGAAACATAAAATAAACGAAACTTACCAAATGTGAAAGAAAACTTTTGGGGCCAAGAGGATAAAAATGTTACACAGCCTGTAGTAGTAGTTTCCTGCTGTATGAGATCACACAATAGTCAAAGAGCCTGAAACTCTTACGTTGTGTCTTAATTGGTTTGAATGTTTATCATCTACTAGCTTCTGTATTGACAGCCTCGGGTGTTTTATATAATTAATGTTTCTGCTAACATGTACATGAACATGAATCATCAGAGATGTTATGTTTATATATCGATACCCTGTTTCTGTAATTGTTGGGGGCTTGTGAGCCTCTTTTGGCACCATTTTTAGTTTGTTTTGTCATTCACCTGATCAGATCAGACAGTGATTATGTAATAACCTCATGTTTGATCATACATCATCCATGCGTTGGAGTTTGTATTTTGATATAACCAAACCAGTAAAATCAGTAATCCACATGACTGGAAAATGCAAATAGAGGAAGAGAGACGGCACGCAGTTTCTTTTAGGAAATCCTGGACGTTATGATTTGTGACTAATAAATAAAAAACAGCATGTATGTTATGTTTAGAATTTCAAACGTCACACAGTTTGATACTCATTCAACACTACTGTCGTCTTCAATCTGAGGCTCCAAGTCATCCCGACCCCTTTGCTTCGTTTCTCTCGATTGATGACTTAAACCCTAAATGTTCTTCACCGGAAGGTTCCCAAAGATGGCGGAATCCGAATCTCAGATCTATCACGAACGACAACGATTACAATTTTGCCTATTGCACTCCCTCAACAATCTATTTCAGGTGATTGATCAAATTCTCTATTTCAATTTCAATTTCAATTTCAAAATTTTCAATCCTGCGAAATCACACGGATGATTAAAGAGTGTTTGCTTTATTGCTTTCGTTTTGTGATTCAGGACAAAGACGCATTCACACGAGAAACCTTGAACTCAATCGCAGAGAAGCTCGTGGAGGATGATCCAAACAAAGAAACATGGACGACACCTCTCTCTTTACTCCTCAAGCCTCACCACAACACACTCACTGGTAACTACGACGTGAACGTGATGATCACAGCTCTCGAAGGCAAAGGCAAGAGTGTTGTTTGGCATGATAAGCGTATTGGAGCTTCTTCGATTGATCTTGATGATGCAGAAGATACTTTGATGGGTATTGTGTTGAATGTTCCGGTTAAGCGGTACGGTGGACTTTGGAGAAGTAGGCATTGGGTTGTGGTTAGAAGAATCAATGGTGTTTGGTATAATTTGGATAGTGATCTCGTTTTGCCACAGATGTTTAAAGGTGGAGATGAAGTTAGAGTGTTCTTGGATCAAAATCTGAGTTTAGGTGCAGAGGTTTTGCTAGTGAACAACAATGCTTAAAAGATCAACAAACGTGAGTTTCAATTTTTCTTACGTTTCTCTCTGTATGTTATTGAATACCCATCAAGTGTGGAAATGTATCTAGTACATGTCTTCTGGTTTGAATTTGATCCTTTTATGAGTTTTGGAACTAGTGATCTTGATCTTCATGTGTCAGTATACAAAATCTTTGCTTTCTGTCTATGAGTAGGACTGGTATACTAAATCTATGAGTAGACTTGATGAAGTAGTTTTTGTATTCCTTATGGCGCATTTGCAATTTTGAAGTCTGCCATCTATGTTAAGCATCTAATAAACAAGCTAATCAATCTATCATGATTAGTGTTCCGATCTCAATGGAATGTTGTCACATGTAAGAAATCATTCTCCAAAGGTTGAATGTTTTATGTAATGTCATGAAATTGTATGGTTAGATAATCTGCTTGCTGATATGCTTGTGCCCACTATTGACTTCGTTCTTATTTCTTTTCTTAATTTTTGGTAGCCTCAAGTCTCAAGTAAGGTATCTGCAATTTATAAAGGTAAGTTCATCAAATAGGAACAATACCGAAAGGTTGCTTCAAAGAAAGAACCTTTTTTCGCTTAAACAAATGGTTTTATTCCTTTGTGGACCATCTTCTACTTGCTTTCCCTAATGGAAATGTAGAAAAACTAAACAAAGTCTTTTTCTTTTGCGCTTTGGCTAGCTTTGTTTTCTAAATTTCGGCGTTAAGAGTTTCAGATATCTTTAAATCTGTTAGTTATTACAATTCTTTTGACAAAAAGTATCTAAAGTAAGTATGAAAACTGAACCTGCCTACTATTTTTCTTTGTGTATGTTTTAAATGACTACAGTAATCATGGCTTTAAGTGTTATTATGTCATTATTGATTGATACATTATTAATAATCATGGCTTCTCTGGTCTCTACCTGAACTCTTATAGGCAACGTTTGAGCATCAATCCCTATATATATATAATCCCTTACTCTCCTCAGGTTTGTTCTCACAAACTGCTCTCACTCTCTCTCTTGATATGTCAGCTACAGGAACAAAACGGTTCAGTGCAAACACTAGACCAGTAACACCCGGTAAGCAATCCTCAGTCAAGGGACCATATGGTAAGAATCCTGGTTGCACAACAAGCTGTGGTATGAGGCTACCGAGGAAAACAGAATGCACAGCAGCAAGACTGGTCAAACATGTCAGCTGTATCTTCGTTAAAGGCTTACGACAAGTGGTGATGAGGACGAAGAAGAAGAAGAGATCTACACCTCTGAAGAAGGCTTCTTCTTCTGGTATATCTCAGCCTTCGGTCATCTCTGTCGTTAATGATAGTCAAAGATCAGAGGCTATAGAAGACTGCATACAGTTCATAAACTCCTCTTCTTCCTTCAAAAGATCAAGTTCTACCAGTGACCGTGAATCTTAAGTTCTGTTATGCCTTTTAAGTTTAGAAAACTCTTTTCTTGGTCACTACGCAATAGCATATTAGAGAACTGCGTGTATTCTGTATGAAATAATATATATATAGAGCTGAAGAAAGATCTGAAGTAATCTTGAGAAACGTGACAGTGTGAGCTTCGTTTTTTGTACAAAAAATTAACCGTATAGCTTTCATCTACATATTATGCTTTGGCCTAAATCAACGAGCAGATTTTTCCAGGATAATTTTCCGGCAAAAAAGGTATGTTCCGGCAAGCTCTAAGACTGCAATGATATGTATAATCGGAGACTGGCATGAGGTGAAGATGCACCTGATGAGGTCTTTGAGCTGAATTCTTCACTGATAAATCACTGTTCTTTAATGGATCAATCGATTATCTTCTCTCCAGTTGAAAATAAGTTCCAAACGACAGTCCCAACAAGGTAAAGACCAACCGAAATCGTGAAAACATCATCCCAAGAACCTGAGGCATATCATGTCAGTTTTAATTTCATTAGGAACACAAAAAGACTTACTAGAGTTTAAAAGGATTAAGCAACGAATTGTCAGAATCAAAAAGTGTTGAGAGTCCTGACCGTGTTGAAGGATGTGACCAGTCGCAGCTGTGCCAAGAACACCGGCAAGTACTCCAGCAGTATTAGACAAACCAAGTAACACTCCCTAATCACACAAACAACATCATCAACGTGCTTATCAATTTGCTTTAGAGTAGCATAATTAGTTAAGACTTGGGAGTAAGTAACTACACTTACAGAGTATCTTGGAGCAATATCTTGATGGTTAGAGTATAGACCAGACTGTGAAAACGCATCAGTCCCCTGGCTACAAGCCATGCACAAAACAGCCATTGTTGGAGAATCTATGTGTTTCAGCTGTGTTAGGAAGAACGCTGGTCCAAGAAACCCAATTGTTTGCATTATCTGAATTCATCATAGAAAAGGATAAAATGATTATCGAATAAATTACTTGAACTAGATTCATTGAAATGGACTGAAGGGTGATATATGCAGTGCAGGTACCTTGCGGACATTGGTGACAGAGAAACCTCGGCTGACGAGTGTATCGGCGATCCATCCTCCAGCATTTGCAGAAATCGCCATAGTCATCCATGGAAATACTGAGAGAAGCCCTGATTCCATTAGGTTGAACTTCAGCACCTGCACTCACAATGTTCATGAGATTAATATCCAGAGAAATATAGAACATCAAAGCTCGCTGAATAAAGACAGTAATAAAACTGACTTGATGGTAATAAGTTGGCATCCAGGTTAAGAGAATAAATGTTCCCCAGTTGTGACAAAAGTGGCAACCGATGAGAGCCCAAACCGGCGGTTTCGACAGTATCAACCTCCAAGGGATTGACTTCACTGGCTCTTTGCTGGCACAATTGTCTGCAATTAGCTTTCTTTCTTTAGGGAGCAACGTTGGATCTTCTAGTGGTGAACTCTCTGCCTATAATAAGTAACAACACACATGAATGGTATGAGACTATGAGATTTTGATCAAGAAATAGTTAAAGCAGTAGAGAAGCCTGACCTTAGTTAGCCACAGAATCAGCCATACAGTTCCAAGAGACCCAAAAGAGTAAAACACAGAGGGCCATCCAAACTGATGAATCAAGAAAGGCGAAAAGGCTAAACCAGTAACGGATCCAAGATACATTCCGCTGTAAACAAGCGCGAGAGATCTACTTCTCTCTTGCACAGGCACCCACTTCGACAATATATTATTCATAGCAGGCATTGCAACACCCTATAGACACACCAAATGAAATTTACTTCTCCATCGAAATACACAAATCTGAGACTTAAAATCTAAAACATCATACCTCTCCAACTCCCATGAAAGCACGAACAACGAGCAAGTAAGGAAGACCAAGTTTAGCAGCTACAGGAGTGAGAATTGTAGCGATTGACCACCAAATAACACCGAATCCAAGAACCCTTTTCCCACCTACAGTGTCTGCCCATATCCCACCAGCTATCTAATCATATCAACAAACACACTGATTGATTCAGATACACACTTATTTGATTCAAAAGAAAATCCTTTATGCAACCATAGTAAAGAATCTATACAATGAAGACAAAGGAACACCTAATTAAGGAAAGAAATCAAAAAGCTTAACCTGAGTAAGAAGGTAACCCCAGAAGAAAGAAGACTGAATCAAACCAACAGTTGCTGGATTCCAACCATACTCAGCTGACATAGGAAGTATAGCTATGCTCATATTCACCTGTTGAAAAACATCATCTGTCCCAAATTGATAACTCCAATTTCCTAATTAAGCAGATCCCAAGTCCAAAAACACTTCAATTTCCATAAAAATTCAATCTTTTTGTTTTGTTTCCTAACTTACTCTGTCCATATTGCAGAGAAGAAAAGCTGAGAAACAGAGCAACACAATCACCCACCGCTTCGGAAACTCTTCCCACCATGGGACGACGATTGAGCTAGTCGAAGAATCAGAAACGACTTCGTTTTGACTCACTCTCTCTTCATCTAAGTAATACGAATTACTGCTTTCTCTCTTGTCGGAGCTCCGAACTAATACCCGGAAAACACCGGACCTGTTCCTCGGGTAGACCCATACCCGTAACGACTTTGGAGCTGGTTTGAGGCCTCGAGAAGAAACGGATTTTTCAGGTGGACGATTTGAAGTGTAGAGAGAGTGAAGATTTGGAGAGCAAAGAAGAGCTCTCGCGTTCATGGCTGAGATTAGAATAGATATTTTTTTTTCTTCTTCTTCTCTGTTTTTTTGTTTTCTTTGTGCTAAGAGAGGGGAACTGATTTTTTTCAAAAGCTCGTGGCTGACGTGACAACATGTGGCGGCTCGATATTGGCTGGATGAGGATGTCATAATCTAACGGGAAAGTAACGGTTAACAAAATTATTGAGGTCCATTAAACTAGCTAATCTAAGAATTTGAAGTTAACATAACCAAGCCCATGAAAGGCCCAATTTAAAATGCGAGATTAACTTTTTTATTACTAATTTTCACCTATGAATTTTTTAAGTAGGCCTATGGAAACAAAAGAAATGCGATATTAATATCAACGAAAAATCATTTCTCTTATCCGTAATAAAATATTTAAGGATATGAGACCAGTGATCTACTTTTATGTGGAATAAAGGCAGGAGGATCCAAAGGTGGAAGTGGAACCCAAAACACCCACTAATTGCGTTCATAAAGATGCGGGAGACTATTTTTAATCCGACAATTGATTAAGCTGGCAGAAAGGATATTGGCTGAAATAAGTAAGAAGAACACCAACGGGCTTAATTTAGTTAGTGTACAAAAACGATAGAATGAAAAGTAAACAAACTAAACTTCAATTTTCATTGATGTACAAAAAACTAATAAGTATAAAATAAATAGTTGTCAAAGCAAATAAATTAGCAAGTACTAATATTAATATTGGATCATTTTTTTATGTAAACTCTCAAAAGTGGCTTAGTTGAGTCAATCAATAATATGTTGACAAAAAAAACAAAATGTAAAATATCAGTTTTTTAAAACCAAACCCATCGGATATTCACCAATTTGTCAAATAAATTGGTGACAAATTGTAGTTCTTTAAGACAATCTTTGATATTTTTCCATTTTTTTTGTTCTTTAATTAAATGTATTAAAAGACATTAGTAGAATTGTATGTAGATTAAAAGAAAAGGAAAAAAAAAATAAACTTACAAAATCACAGTTACAACGCAGGTCCGAGACCAAGAGTAGAGGATGAGAATGATTGAAGATTGTGGTGCGGCAGATTTACTCATCGAAGGTGTCCCTTCTTGTCTACCATATTAAATGTTCTCTAGCTTTGGCTTTATGATCAGTACCACTTTTATTTATTTTACTCTTCTTTAAGTACTCGTCATTATTATTTCTATAACGTTAAATTATTTCTTTTTTTGCATGCGCTATCCATTGACCAAAACATCTAAAACATTTCGTCGTGATAAGGTCTTCCACAATCTAAACCAAACGTCAAAGTAACTGGTTTTATAACGATATTATCATCTAGTTTTGGCAATACGTAACATTGTATGTGTAAACTAAAACCTAAGTTATGGTATTCGATTCAATATGAAGCCGTCTAGTTATCATATTACTACTATCAGGACCCATACCACTCACTAAAAAAGAAGGCAAGATTCACTTCTCAAGAGTCAAGAACTTTAGTTAGTAACGCAAAAACTTAGGCCGTAAGCTAGAAACAACAATGGCCACCTCATATGGATGGAGACAGGAAGAACTACGAGATGACCCACTTTCCAAAAGTACATACTTCTCTCACGTGGCCCGCCACTTCTTCAATTATCATTCACCATTTCAATCATTCATCGCTAACTCTCTTTTTTCTCTTATTTTTATGTCTACATTTATTGGCTAAACGACATACAAGTTATAAGTTATAACCAAATTACACTTTCTTAATTTGGTTATACAATGTGGTATTCTCTGCCGACAGTATAATGAAAATAATTGATCGAGAGTGGTAGTAAATTAATCTTATGACCTTCAATCGTTATCCTATTAGTTGAGCCTGAATATATCTTAATCGTTCCAAAACTTACATGGCATATATAATAATTTCACAAATTTGATGCATTTCCATCAAAACGTTGTTATTTTTTCAGATTAATTATAATATATATTTTTAAAAAAGTGGTGTGGCGACACCCCGATTGATTGTGATAAAACAAGAAGGTGGTGACATTTATATATACTACATTTATATTAAGCTAAACGAATCAAACCATTTGAGATATAGCTTGACTAACACATCTAACTGCCACTTGATTATTTCGTTTTTCTTTTCAACTTGAAAGCGAAACCTTAACCAGTAATTTTGTGACTTTGTCCTGTTCTGTCTACATCATAAAAGCCTAATTAACCTGAGTGAAACATTTTTTATAAATAAGATCATAGTTATGATCATATGCATGGATATGTGCATGGATCTAAGTAAAACATATGCAACTGAGGCGCAGAGATTAGCTAGACACGAGACATAAGCACGTGTTCCTCTGTCGACGTCCGCATCCTAAGCAACAAAATTTGTGAAACCAAATAATTAATATCAATAAAATAATTCTGTGTAGCCTTGGATTCCTCACACTTTCGACTTTGGCTTTCTGTATTATGCATTGTAATACACTAATAATTTAAATGTAAAATTACATAACATCGTACAAAAAGAATTGAGAAAAATTAGATGATAGATTCTAAACTGAAATATTAACAAAGATCTATTTATTTACATCCAGTTAAAAATTTGAGATATCATACCAGTGTGATAAAAACCACTAAACACCCATCATAGGTAGCTCTGGTACGTACGCAGTAGCCGAAGCCGTCTGTGTCTTGCATATTCGTCGAACCTTGCTAGGGACGAGAATATTTGCGTTTGTTACGGGTTTGAAGAATTTACGAACCTAACGAATAAACTATTCGAAACACAATTCAAATTCGTTTAAAGTTTAAACCTTTGGATTCAGAATACAAGAGATATACTGATACTGGATAGTCACAGCCACGTCGAGTTAAGATCCTCTCATGCTATAAATTTAGTGAACAAAGAAAAAAACAATGTACACTCACTCATATGCACACACACACACGAACCAATGCATCGGTAAGATTCGCATAAACATACAAAAAAATGGAGTAAAATAAATTAAAAGTGAGGAGACAAATATTCTAAGAAAAAAACTTAGAAAATAAAAAAGACATAAAATAGCGTCACACCTACTCTTTCTTCTATACCTTTAGTATCTCTCTCTCCCCTGTCTTCATACTCCTTTACACTACTCCTCTCCTTCTTTACACCTCTCCCCCTCCAATGGTGTAATCTCCCATTTACTAACTTCCTCCATCTCTCTCTCTACACCTCTAAGTCTTGTGCAATGGCGGCGCGAAAACTAGGTTCGTTGTTACGTCAATACTTTTTCTCACTATGCTTCCTCTTCCTCGGTTGCTTCTTCTTCCCTAAAGGCGCAGACTGTAAACAAAAGAGAAGGAAGAAGAAGCTCAGAACAGTCTCTTTATCTTCTTCAGGTTCAGCTCTATCATCTTCTTGGACGTACTTAAAACGAGTTTTCTTATCCACGACAAGGATTAGTAAATCCCGTAACCAAACACACCCTAACGGTACGTTAACTTCAGCAAGATCATCACAGAACTCGCTCGTCACCCTCGTCCAACCCGAAACAACCACAACAGACCAACCCGACCCGGCTACCCGTACCCAACAACAACCCGAGTTCGAGATCTCGTATTCCGATCACAACGATCCTCTGTTTCTCCTCCCTCTACGAAACGAGATTTTCCCTTGCAACTCGTGCGGCGAGATTTTCGCGAGAACCAATCTCCTCGAGAGCCACATCGCGATCAAACACGCCGTGTCGGAGCTAATCGCCGGCGAATCGAGCACGAACATCGTCGAGATCATATTCAAATCAGGCTGGCCTATTGGCAAATCGCCGGAGATCAACCGGATCTTAAAAATCCACAACAGCCAGAAGATTCTCACCAGATTCGAGGAGTACCGCGAGTTCGTCAAAGCCAAAGCCGCTCGATCGCGGTGGGAAGACGAGCGCTGCGTCGCCGACGGTAACGAGCTTTTACAATTCTACTGCTCGACGTTCATGTGCGATCTAGGTCAAAACGGCAAATCGAATCTATGCGGTCATCAGTACTGCAGCGTGTGCGGTATCATCGGATCCGGATTCTCGCCGAAGCTCGACGGGATCGCGACGCTCGCGACGGGGTGGAGAGGACACGTGGCGGTGCCGGAGGAGGTCGAGGAAGAGTTTGGGTTTATGAACGTGAAACGGGCCATGTTGGTTTGTCGGGTCGTAGCGGGTCGGGTCGGGTGTGATTTGATGATTGATGACGTGGATAAGAGTGAAGGTGGAGGAGGAGGAGGGTATGATTCTGTGGTTGGGCAGAGTGGGAGCAAGAGTGGGGCGCTTTTGAGGATCGACGATGATGAGCTGTTGGTGTTTAATCCAAGGGCTGTGCTTCCTTGTTTTGTTATAGTCTATACGGTGTAAAACCGGTTTTGTGATTCTGTCTCTCTGTGTTGTTTGTTTATATTTTGGTTTGATTAACCGGTTTAGAAGTTAATAGTGAAGAAGAAGTGTGAACGCTTTATTAGTTTGTTTGCAAAAATGGTAAAATTATTGTGGTGACTAAAAGATTCGAAGATACCTTTTAAGTCTAATGTTTTTTTTTGTTTTTGTTATACTGTAGACGATTTCGTTGAATCCAACAAAATCAAAGAGGGGGTTAACCAACCACTAGATGATCCTTCTCCTTTTAGTTCCTTCGTTGAATAATTTTTGTTTTAGAGGAAGAAAATGCTTGACAACTATGTGAATATAAAAAAAAACTTTACCTAAAAAGTAAACACTTTCTTTAAGAAACGAAAGATAAAGTTTATCAAGAATTGGGAAAGTGAAAACAGACAATTTCATCTGATGCTTTTTCAATTTAATTGAAGTTTGTTTGTTTTTTTTCTTTTCAATAATAATATTTGTTGGCTAGCAATACATTCGATGAGATGTATATAGATCCATAAATACCGAAAGTTCGAAACAAATTGAACTAGTGAATTTTTTGTTTTATCTTTGGGGTTTTGTGTTAATTGACCATCACGGTAGCACATCACGAACCTGTTTTGTAAACAATAAGACAAACATAGTGAACTTTTTGGTATGGACATGCAAATTTCTCACGTTATAGGCGCAAATTTTTCTATTGTTATTTTCTTGTTGATATTTCGAGTAGAGAAGTAATGCAACTTTTATGGTTCCCTATACTTAAGATGTAGAAACTCAAATTACATAGCTATTCTAGAACGTAATAACTTGTGAGACATTTTTAAAAGAAAAGAAATAAAAATCTTGTCAGACATTCATTACATAAGAATGCGTCTCATTCATGCATTTATATAGGTCCAAATCGCGTTAAACATAACTTGATCGTGTGCATTATGCCATTATGGCATTAACAACGATTATGTCGTCGTTTTTAAATTAGAAACCAATAGCATGACAAAGCCACCAACACATATCATGATCATTTCATTTGAACACTTCTATAGATATCTCATATACAATAATACTAAGTAATAAGACATTTCTTTACAGGCCTAAGAACGTGAATGATAAACCAATTAACCAAATGAAATCGAACAATTGCTCCACCAACTTAACGAGGCTAAATTAAAATACAAAAAGGCCTTAAACAATATTGAGTGAAAGGTTTGAGTAACAATTGCAAGTTGTAACAAAGATATCACCTAGACATCTAGCACAGATTTTCGTGCATTTTGGTGATCCTTTTTTTTTTTTTAGGTATAATCTCAAATTTAATAATAGAAAGATGCAGAGCTTCTTGTTTGGAGTCACTGATGCCAAAAATAAAAGTTAAAAAAAGTTTTAGAGATCATGCAAAATAATAGTGGACTTTATGCAAAGTGAAATGAAAATAGGACCTTAGGGATAAACTTATGAGAGCACACAATTAAGACCCAAAATAGAAAAGATATGTGGCAGAGAAATTAAGAATCTCAAGAAATTTTGGGCTTTCTAAATTAATTATGATAACATGAACTATCTAGTTTAGGTTTTTTAATTAGATAGATTCAATGTTGCAACACATAATTGGTCTTTTAAAAAAAGTGTTGCCTTGAAAATCCTAGTAAAAAACCATGGTGTTTGAACATTTATCATAATTATATTGATATTTCATTTGCATATATTGATGAATGCAAATACGAGAAAAAAAAAATCAGAACATAACCTTGTCTAATCTAATTGCACCAAAATGTTACAACACTCATTGAACCGTCTCTCTTCATCTTTGAGATTTTATTGTAATATTGATTTTGTATTGATTAGAGATCGATTGTGGTATCAAATGATTTAAAAAACAAAGAAATTCATATCAGTTAATTGAGAGAAATACAATCGAGTGAATTGCAAAATAAACTCACATATATTGTATTGAATACACCAATATCCACTAAAACACTTTCAAAGAACAATACATTAAGGCCATGAATGGAATGAGTTTTAAAATTGGTTTTTAGCTTTTGTTTTTTAGTTTTTGGTTTCTAAATATTTGGTTTTGGTTTTTGCTAAAAGTCTAAAATATTTTTAAATATAATAATAAATTTTAAAAAATGAAAAAAAACACTCACCATTAGGAAAACCATCTTATAGTGGTTTTTGGTTTTCTTTGTAAATGAATAAAATCTGCCAAAAACTAGATTCCCTATTTCATAGGAAAATCAATTTTATGAAATTTTGAATGGCAATAAGTTAGATTTTTAGAAAAACTAAAACCAAAATCTATTCAATGCCTAAACAACTGTAAACTCTTAATCTAAGATATAATTAATACCCTTTAAAAAGACAAAATATGAGTTTGCGAAAGTAGCACAACAAAAAATAAAATTTTAAAGGAGAGACATCAAAACATAAGAAACTAATGGATAAAAATGGGTCAAACTTAAAAAAAAAAACTAGTCTTATGAATGTAATGCTATATTTTTCAAATATCCAGTATGAATATGCTAGAAGTATCAATATTTTAATTTGATATTATATAGTGTAAGTGATACAAACAAAAGTGATGTAACAAATATGGCATATGGACAGAATATATACCGATAAAGAAATGAGCTCATCAATTATCTGCTTCAAATTTGGAATCCAAATGAATAAATTAATTTTGAGTATTTTGTGTGTAGTATGTTGACTTCTTGATCATATCAGTGTTATATTGTTGATTCTACAAAATTTTCATTTGAATTTTCTTAAATTAGCTCTACAGAAAGCAACCCATATATATTAATAAGATGTAGAAATTATTTCATTTACAAAAATTTGGTTCCTCAAAAACAAGATAGGAAGAAAATAATGTGGCAAGAGATGAGTAGCAAAACAAGATCAATCTAGTAAAATTTAAGTAACTCCGAAAAGACAAAAAATCTCATAATACTAAAATTTTATTGGTCACATCTTAAGAAAGATCATCAACT